>NC_057804.1:184871712-185009215 GCF_018294505.1 Triticum aestivum
TCACAGCAGTCAGGGGGCGAATCGTTTTTTTTCCTGGACGCACTTCCTTGCGTGCGTAGATGTAGCTCGTGGGTCCCAGCAGTCAGGGGGCGAATCATTTTTTTCATGAAATACGGTGGCCCGTCCGGTGGGTCCCCGCTGTCAGGTGGAGGAATAATTATTTTGCGCGTAATAAGGAGGCACTTCCTTGCGGCTGCCGTGGACCCAGCTGTCAGCCCCTCCACGTACAGTCCACATCCGATGGAAGTCGTTCCTTGACCATGTTGACCACGCCGCACCGAGAGCACCACGGCGGTGGACGACAGCGAGGCCTAGGAAGGGGACGACGCGGAGCCGGGGAAGACGCGGCAGTGGATGCACACACAGAGAGGTGTACGAGGGTTCACTGGTTCGGCTGCGCTGCCATCGCCGCAGAATAACAGGGGGTGTGGGTCAGTGGGTGAGTGGAGGGATGGCCTGGCCAGCGGTGGGAGTAGTAGGGGGCGGTGAGGCCTCCGCGGCAGCACAGCCGGCCACAGGAGGCAGGAGCAGGCGACACGACCAGCGCTGCTTTGGGCGGCTGGAGCAAGAAGACCAGAGGTTGAAGAAGCACGACGGTCGTTGGATGGACATAGTACGGTCACTGCAGCTAGAATCGTTTATATTGACTAAGTTGACAAAGCCCTTGGTACGTCAACTTAGTAGGCCCACAGGTCAGCTTCCAAAACGGTGCGCCCCAGATGTCAGGGGGATGAATCATTTTTTGGACGGGTGAATCTAGAATATCCGAGATTGAGGAAGAAGTACGGCATCCATTGGATGGACATCCAACGGCCACTGCTGCTAGAACCGTGTGTTGACTATAAGTTGACAAAGCCTTGCATACCCATCAACTCTGTTTTTTAGGGGACGCGTCAACTTAGTAAGGCCAGAAGTGTGTGGTAGAGAACTTATAGCCCATTTGGAGATTTGTAAGAATGTGTAGCCCATTTTTTAATTCTAATGGAATTTACTACATCCCATTTACAGTTTGTTAAAAGTACAGCCCATTTCAACCAACCGTTCAAAACAGAATTCAGTAAAATTTCCCACATTTTGATGGGATCCGAATATTTTTATCCCAAAATTTTAGTCAGATTAAATACAATTTCAATATAAATTTATATTGCGTAAAAATCCAACGAAACATTCCGCTCGCAACAATTAATGAAATTAAAATTTTCAATATTCCAAAAATAATATTTTATAAAGTAATCACTGTTTGGTGCATTTTTTTATAGTTACTACCCAGTTTTTATAATTACATCCCATTTATTATTTATTAAAGCCCATTTTCTTGTTAAGCCTAATGCATCCCTCCTAGGAAAGATTTGCAGCCCAGCGGGGCGGAGAATAACAACTTGACCTTGCCTGGGTATTCCTAAAAAAAGTATAGCTGGGCTAGCCATTTTCAGCTTGAAAAAAATTAATATCTGGGCTGGATATCTGGCCTGGGCTAGACGGGCCACAGCCCGCCCAGTTAATACCTGCAGCGATGTTTCCGTTGTTGTTCAGAGGAGAAAAATTAATATCTGGGGTAAACATCGAAAAACTCCGCAGTGCTCACACCTCAAAAACACAAATACTGCTCGAGCTGCTTGGTCCCAGCTGTCGGCCGCTTCTTGTGCAATTCTCTCGTTTATTGACTACTCCCTCCTTTCCGGTTTATAATGCTCAATTCAAAAATCTCACCAATCAAGGTATATGGCGAGTGGTGGAATACTTTTTCTAGTTTTGCAAAAGCACCTAATTAATGCTCTTGTTATCATCAAAAAATTATATTTATCAATGCATTAATTGCAATGCATGCATGCATAAAGTACATGCATTGGTCAATTTTCTCTTAATACTTGCATGCAATGATTTAATGCACATTGGAATCTGAACATGTGATGGAAAACAACCAAATTGAGCCTTATAAAATGGAAAAACTAAAACTTTGAGATAAGCCCTATAAACCGGAAAGGAGGGAGTACATAGGTAGACAATGGTGTGGGACCGTGATGTCAGGAAACCAGGAGGAAGCAAAATAAATTATATATATATATATAATAAGGAGGCACTTGCGTACATGAGGCTATGGACCTGGTGGGTCCCCATTGTCATCCTATCCAAGTAAAGTGATCTCCTCCCCCGCGCGCGCTTTCCGCCCGAAACAGTCAGCGCCGGCCGCCCCACTTCCCGGTGCAGGGGATTGCTTCGCCTTCAAACGACACAAGTGTCGTCCGTCCGTCCATCTGCCGCACACATTAATTATACGCGGTTGCCGAGGCGGCTACTCCAGCGTCACACGTCCGTCCCTCCGCCCGCCCACCATTGCTATATAAACTGCTCCGCCGGCCATAGCCGCAGTCATCCGCATCCGTTGCCTTTCTCCTATCCACACCACTACTGCCCACCATGGCTTCTTCGCGCTCCAGCGCTCTTAGGGACGGGCAGACGACGGACCACAAGGAGATAGCAGCCATTGCTGCCGACCGGCTAGCCGGCAGGCAGTCGGAGGACGACAACGTCCCAATGGAGAACATGGTAGTCGACGATCCGGCGCCAACCCCCTCCTTCGCGCCATCCTCGCCAGTGCATTGCACCATGACCATCGGCGAGGCTCGTGCCCAATATATGGACAGGGTGAGGCAGATGCGTGAGGAGCAGTTCTGGGAGGCGCAGGCTGACGCCGCTGATACGTCTCCATCGTATCTATAATTTTTGATTGTTCCATGCCAATATTATTCACTTTCATATACTTTTTGGCAACTTTTTATATTATTTTTGGGACTAACATATTGATCCAGTGCCCAGTGCCAGTTCCTGTCTGTTGCATGTTTTTTGTTTCGCAGAAACCCAATATCAAACGGAGTCCAAACGGGATAAAAACGGACGGAGATTTTTTTTGGAATATTTATGATTTTTGGGAAGTAAAATCAACGCGAAACGGTGTCTGAGGTGGTCACAAGGTAGGGGGCGCGCCCTACCCCCCCCCCCCAGGAGCGCCCCTGGTCCTCGTGGTCCACCCGTAAGGCGGTTGATCCTCTTCTTCTGGCGCAAGAAAGATAATTTTATGAGAAAGATCTGGGCGAAAGATTCACCCCAATCGGAGTTACGGATCTCCAGATATAAAGGAAACGGTGAAGGGGTAGAATCTGAGAACGCAGAAACAGAGAGATAGATCCAATCTCGGAGGGGCTCTCGCCCCTCCCACGCCATGGGAGCCAAGGACCAGAGGGGAAACCCTTCTCCCATCTAGGGAGAAGGCCAAGGAAGAAGAAGAAGAAGGGGGGCTCTCTCCCCCTTGCTTCCGGTGGCGCCGGAACGCCGCCGGGGGCCATCATCATCACCGCGATCTTCACCAACACCGCCGTCATCTTCACCAACATCTCCATCACCTTCCCCCATCTATATCCAGCGGTCCACTCTCCCGCAACCCTCTGTACCCTCTACTTGAACATGGTGCTTTATGCTTCATATTATTTTCCAATGATGTGTTGCCATCCTATGATGTGTGAGTAGATTTTTGTTGTCCTATCGGTGATTGATGAATTGCTATGATTGATTTGAGTTGCATGTTTTATTATTGGTGTTGTCCTATTGTGCCCTCCGTGTCGCGCAAGCATGAGGGATTCCCGCTGTAGGGTTTGCAATATGTTTATGATTTGCTTATGGTGGGTGGCGTGAGTGATAGAAGCACATACCCGAGTAAGTAGGTTGTTTGCTTATGGGATAAAAGGGGACTTGATGCTTTAATGCTATGGTTGGGTTTTACCTTAATGAATCTTTAGTAGTTGCGGATGCTTGCTAGAGTTCCAATCATAAGTGCATATGATCTGAGTAGAGAAAGTATGTTAGCTTATGCCTCTCCCTCAAATAGAATTGCAATAGTGATTACCGGTCTAGTAACATAGTCAGTTGCTTAGGGACAATTCCACAACTCCTACCACCACTTTTCCACACTCGCTATATTTACTTTATTGTTCTTTATCTAAACAGCCCCTAGATTTTATTTACGCGTTCTTTATTTTCTTGCAAAACTGTCCTCTCACACCTACAAAGTACTTCTAGTTTCATACTTGTTCTAGGTAAAGCGAACGTCAAGCATGCGTAGAGTCGTATCAGTGGATGATAGGACTTGAGAGAGTATTTGTTCTACCTTTAGCTCCTCGTTGGGTTCGACACTCTTACTTATCGAAAGAGGCTACAACTATCCCATATACTTGCGGGTCATCAAGACCTTTTTCTGGCGCCATTGCCGGGGAGTCATAGCATGGGGTGAATATTCTCGTGTGTGCTTGTTTGCTTTATCACTAAGTAATTTTTATTTGCTGTTCTAAGTTGTCCTCTATCTTTAGTTATGGATATGGAACACAAAATACCAAAAAAATTAGCTGTACTTGCTACTCATGAGGATGGAGTAACTCCTAAAACCCTCGATTCTCATTATGCGAGAGATATTATATACTACTTTGATAATCCTGAGAAAACCCCATTCAACTTTATAATGGGAGACACGTTGGATCAACGCGAATACTTTAGGGATTATTGCTCGACACAAAAAGGGAAACTATTATGGGATCAATTTATTATGTTGCGTTGGTATGCCTGGGCTCTATGCTTGAGATATGATATTACTTGTTGCTCTAGGATGGAGGCTCCACACCTTCCCTTTTCATGCGAATTTAATGATAATGAATCCTTAGCTTCGTATGCTAATGGTATATATGATTACTATGATGTGGAACAAATAGAAGAATTTGTTGCTTTTAAGGCTGCTTATGAAATTGAATCTTTGTTTGAAAAGTATGAAGCTTTAAATGATGATGTTTATAGGCCTTAAAATCTTGCTATACTTAGATATTGCTATGCAAATTATGAATACAATTACTATATTAATGCATTTATTAAGAAAGTCTCCGCTGTCCAAGAAGAGACTAATATTTTGCAGGAAGCTATGGAAGAAGAAATTGATGAAATTGTGAGCTCATTGGATGAAAAAGATGATGAGGAGAGCGAAGAACAAAAGGAGGAGGAGGAGCAGATTAGCTACCCGTGCCCACCTTCTAATGAGAGTAATCCTCCAACTCATACATTATTTAATTCCCCTTCGTGCTTACTGAAGGATGATTGCTATGATGATTGCTATGATCCTTTGAATTTGTTTGAAATATCCCTTCTTGATGATGCTTGCTATGCTTGTGGCCAAGATGCCAATATGAATTATGCCTATGCAGATGAACTTGCTATAGTTCCTTATGTTAAACATGAAATTGTTGCTATTGCACCCACGCATGATAGTCCTATTATCTTTTTGAATTCTCCAAAGTACACTATATCGGAGAAGTTTGTGCTTATTAAGGATTATATTGATGGGTTGCCTTTTACCATTGCACATGATGATTTTGATGAACGTAATATGCATGTGCTTGCTGCTCCTACTTGCAATTATTATGAGAGAGGAACTATTTCTCCACCTCTCTGTGTTTCCCATAATATGAAATTGCAAGAAACTGCTTATACTATGCATTGGCCTTTACTATGTGTGCATGAATCGTTCGTTTATGACATGCCAATGCATAGGAAGAGAGTTAGACTTTGTTGTTGCATGATATATGTTACTTTGTGCTCAATACTAAATTACAAATCATTGCTAATTAAAATTGGCTTTGATATACCTTGGGATCCGGGTGGATTCATTACTTGAGCACTAAATGCCTAGCTTAATGGCTTTAAAGAAAGCACTGCCAGGGAGACAACCCGGAAGTTTTAGAGAGTCATTTATTTCTGTTGAGTGCTTTCATATAGTTTAAAAACAAAAAAATAAAGAGGGGAACCAAAAACTTTTTAAAAAGGAAAGTGAAAGTGAGAGAGACAAGCATTGTTGAAGTGGGAGAGCTCCTTGAACTTTGTTCATGCTCACGGAAACTTTGTGAATCTTGATTACAGAAACTTTTCATCAAAAATAATTATCCCCTTGTACAATTCCATTGTATTATAAAAATAACGTGCCAAGGTTTGCCTTTAGGATGTTTACAATGCTTGTTGGTTTGTACGATGCAGGACAGAAACTTTGGCTGTAGTGCGCGATTTTACATTTTTAACTGGAACGGCAAATGGTTCTGATTCTTTTTTAAATGTCTTGATATACAAATTGTTTATGTTTCCTAATTTTGGTAGAATTTGTGGGGTACCATAAGTATGGTGGATGTTCAGATTGCTATAGACTGTTCTGTTTTTGATAGATTCTTTTTTTGATGCATAGTTTGCTTGTTTTGATGAAACTATCAATTTATATCAGTGGATTAAGCCATGAAAAGGTTACACAATGTAAAAACAAAATATGAATTGGTTTGCAACAGTACTTGGAGTGGTGATTTGCTTTATTATATTAACGGATCTTACCGAGTTTTCTATTGAAGTTTTGTGTGGATGTAGTGTCTAATCGAGGATGTTTCGATGTGAGAAGAAGGAAGAGAGGCAAGAGCTCAAGCTTGAGGATGCCCGAGGCACCCCAAGTAAATATTCAAGGAGACTCAAGCGTCTAAGCTTGGGGATGATGGGGAGGCATCCCCTCTTTCTTCAACAAGTATCGGTATGTTTTCGAATTCTTTTCGTTCATGCATTATGTGCAAGTCTTGGAGCGTCTTTTGAAATTAGGTTTTTATTTTTCTTTTATACACCATGCTGGTATGAGATAGTCCTTGGTTGATTTATAGAATGCTCATTGCACTTCACTTAAATCTTTTGAGTGTGGCTTTATAGAATGCTTCATGTGCTTCACTTATATCATTTGAAGTTGGATTGCCTGTTTCTCTTTACATATAAACCCGCCATTTGTAGAATGCTCTTTTGCTTCACTTATATTTGTTAGAGCATGGGCATATCTTTTGTAGAAAGAATTAAACTCTCTTGCTTCACTTATATCTTTTTAGAGAGATGACAGGAATTGATCATTCACATGGTTAGTCATAAAATCCTACATAAACTTGTAGATCGCTGAATATGATATGTTTGATTCCTTGCAATAGTTTTGCGATATAAAGATGGTGATATTAGAGTTATGCTAGTGGGTGGTTGTGAATTGTAGAGACACTTGTGTTGAGGTTTGCAAGTCCCGTAGCATGCACATATGGTAACCGTTGTGTGACAAATTTGAAGCATGGGGTGTTTCTTTGATTGTTCTCCTTATGAGTGGCGGTCGGGGACGAGCGATGGTCTTTTCCTACCAATCTATCCCCCTAGGGGCATGCGTAGTAGTACTTTGCTTCGAGGGCTAATAAACTTTTGCAATAAGTATATGAGTTCTTTATGACTAATGTGAGTCCATGGATTATACACACTCTCAACCTTCCATCATTGCTAGCCTCTTCGGTACCGTGCATTACCCTTTCTCACCTCGAGAGTTGGTGCAAACTCGGGTGCATCCAAACCCCGTGATACGATACGCTCTATCACACATAAGCCTCATTATATCTTCCTCAAAATAGCCACCATACCTACCTATCATGGCATTTCCATAGCCATTCTGAGATATATTGCCATTCAACTTCCATCATCATCATATACATGACTTGAGCATTCATTGTCATATTGCTTTGCATGATCATAAGATAGCTAGCATGATGTTTTCATGGCTTGTCCATTTTTTGATGTCATTGCTACGCTAGATCATTGCACATCCCGGTACATCGCCGGAAGCATTCATATAGAGTCATATCTTCGTTCCAGTATCGAGTTGTAATATCGAGTTGTAAGTAAATAAAAGTGTGATGATCATCATTAGAACATTTCCCCACAAAAAAAGGGGAAAGGCCAAAGAATCCTAAATAAAAAAGGGGGCCAAAGAAGCCCACCAAAAAAAGAAAAGAAAAGAAAAGGGGCAATGTTACTATCTCTTTTTCCACACTTGTGCTTCAAAGTAGCACCATGTTCTTCATGTAGTGAGTCTCATATCTTGTGCTTCAAAGTAGCACCATGTTCTTCATATAGATTGTCTCCTATGTTGTCACTTTCATATACTAGTGGGAATTTTCATTATAGAACTTGGCTTGTATATTCCAACGATGGGCTTCCACAAATGCCCTAGGTCTTCATGAGCAAACAAGTTGGATGCACACCCACTTAGTTTCTTTTGTTAAGCTTTCATACACTTATAGCTCTTAGTGCATCCGTTGCATGGCAATCCCTACCCTCGCATTGACATCAATTGATGGGCATCTCCATAGCCCGTTGATTAGCCGCGTCGATGTGAGACTTTCTCCTTTTTGTCTTCTCCACATAACCTCCATATTATATTCTATTCCACCTATAGTGCTATATCCATGGCTTGCGCTCATGTATTGTGTGAGGGTTGAAAAAGCTGAAGCGCGTTAAAAAGTATGAACCAATTGCTTGGCTTGTCATCGGGGTTGTGCATGATGGGGGCATTTTGTGTGACGAAAATGAAGCATGGCCAAGCTATATGATTTTGTAGGGATAAGCTTGCTTTGGCCTTGTTGTTTTGAAAAGACATGATTGCTTTACTGGTACGCTTGAAGTATTATTGTTTTTATATCAAATGATAGACTATTGCTTTGAATCACTCGTGTCTTAATATTCATGCCATGATTAGACATATGATCAAGATTATGCTAGGTAGCATTCCACATCAAAAATTATTCCTTTTTATCATTTACCTACTCGAGGACGAGCAGGAATTAAGCTTGGGGATGCTGATACGTCTCCGTCGTATCTATAATTTTTGATTGTTCCATGCCAATATTATTCACTTTCATATACTTTTTGGCAACTTTTTATATTATTTTTGGGACTAACATATTGATCCAGTGCCCAGTTTCAGTTCCTGTCTGTTGCATGTTTTTTGTTTCGCAGAAACCCAATATCAAACGGAGTCCAAACGGGATAAAAACGGAGGGAGATTTTTTTGGAATATTTATGATTTTTGGGAAGTAAAATCAACGCGAAACGGTGTCCGAGGTGGTCACGAGGTAGGGGGCGCGCCCTACCCCTCCAGGCGCTCCCCTGGCCCTCGTGGTCCACCCGTATAGCGGTTGATTCTCTTCTTCTGGCGCAAGAAAGATAATTTTATGAGAAAGATCTGGGCGAAAGATTCACCCCAATCGGAGTTACGGATCTCCAGATATAAAGGAAACGATGAAGGGGTAGAATCTGAGAACGCAGAAACAGAGAGATAGATCCAATCTCGGAGGGGCTCTCGCCCCTCCCATGCCATGGGAGCCAAGTACCAGAGGGGAAACCCTTCTCCCATCTAGAGAGAAGGCCAAGGAAGAATAAGAAGAAGGGGGGCTATCTCCCCCTTGCTTCCGGTTCCGCCAGAACGCCGCCGGGGGCCATCATCATCACCGCGATCTTCACCAACACCGCCATCATCTTCACCAACATCTCCATCACCTTCCCCCATCTATATCCAGCGGTCCACTCTCCCGCAACCCGCTGTACCCTCTACTTGAACATGGTGCTTTATGCTTCATATTATTTTCCAATGATGTGTTGCCATCCTATGATGTCTGGGTAGATTTTTGTTGTCCTATCGGTGATTGATGAATTGCTATGATTGGTTCGAGTTGCATGTTTTATTATTGGTGCTGTCCTATTGTGCCCTCTGTGTCACGCAAGCGTGAGGGATTCCCGCTGTAGGGTTTGCAATATGTTTATGATTTGCTTATGGTGGGTGGCGTGAGTGACAGAAGCACAGACCGAAGTAAGTAGGTTATTTGCGTATGGGATAAAAGGGGACTTGATGCTTTAATGCTATGGTTGGGTTTTACCTTAGTGAATCTTTAGTAGTTGCAGATGCTTGCTAGAGTTCCAATCATAAGTGCATATGATCCGAGTAGAGAAAGTATGTTAGCTTATGCCTCTCCCTCAAATAGAATTGCAATAGTGATTTCCGGTCTAGTAACATAGTCAGTTGCTTAGGGACAATTCCACAACTCCTACCACCACTTTTCCACACTCTCTATATTTACTTTATTGTTCTTTATCAAAACAGCCCCTAGATTTTATTTACGCGTTCTTTATTTTCTTGCAGAACTATCCTCTCACACCTACAAAGTACTTCTAGTTTCATACTTGTTCTAGGTAAAGCGAACGTCAAGCGTGCGTAGAGTCGTATCAGTGGACGATAGGACTTGAGAGAGTATTTGTTCTATCTTTAGCTCCTCGTTGGGTTCGACACTCTTACTTATTGAAAGAGGCTACAACTATCCCGTATACTTGCGGGTCATCAGCCGTCTACAACCACCATCTCCTCCAGGAGCTTCTGCAGGCGGAGGAGCAGATCGCCGCGGAGCGAGCGGAGTAGGAGGCGCTGCTCAACTCGTACCGCTCCGCCCGCAAGGGCCACCTCGAGCATTGTCGGTACCGCATGCGGGTGGCGGAGGCTGCGGCCGCCTACAAAGAGGCTAGCAAAGAGGGCGAAGAAGCGGGCGAGGCGCTGTTTGGCGAGACCGAGCACGAGGCAGAGGACAATGCCGACTCCGACGAGTCCCCGCTCCGCTGGCATCGACGACGCCTTGCTCCGCCGATGCCCCGCGGCGTCAACAACGAGGCAGAGGACACCGCCGGCTCTGCCGAGGCCCCGCGGCGCCAACCACAAGGCAGAGGACACCGTCGGCTCCGCTAAGGCCCCGCCCCGCCAACAACGAGGCAGAGGACATCGCCGGCTCAGCCGAGGCCCCACCGTGCCAGCAACGTGGGGGAGGATTTCCACCGCTCCGCTGAGGCGCCGCCCGCCGGCAACGAGACAGAGGCATCGCCGGCTCCGCCGAGGCCCCGCCCCGCTGCCAACGAGGTCGCGCCACACAGAAAACGAGGAAGAGTAGAACACGGTAGGTCGCCGCCGCTCGGGTCCAAGTAAGGCCACCGCTGCTACCCTCCGGTTGAAGCCAAGCTAGGCGGGTTGACCATTGACGGCCGGTTAGCTTCTTGGCGGCGACGTGGAGTTGGAGAGCTGCGCTGGAGAAGAATGCTGCTTCTACTTAACTGCTGGTGCAGTTGGCTGACTGACACGTGGGCCCAACAGGCCACATGTCAGTTACGCAATTGCACCTACAGTTAAGTCACTGAAGCTTCTGTTCGGCTCAGCGGGACACAGGTGGGTAGCTTCGGTTAATTAATTATATCTCAAGCGCACCCCTTTTTAGTTTTTTTTTGAAAAGGAGGATGACCCCCGACCTCTACATCTGGGAGATGCATGCAGCCACAAACACCCCTTTTTAGTTGAAGAATGTATGAAATGTAATGAAATCCGACATGTTTACATGAAATCCGACCGTGTATGAATGAATTTATTTCGATTAGTTCGAATTCCTGTATCACTGGCATTGGATGAACATGCAAAACAATACGTACTAGCATTATTCCCAGGGTGATCACCACATTTGCAGCAGTTTCACATGTACTCCCTCCGGTCCTTTCTAGTCTGCATACAAGTTTTGTCTGCAATCAAAGTATCTCTACTTTGACCAATCTTATGCAAAAAAGTATGCACTTTCACAATGTGCGAAGTAAAAAGGAACAGAAGGAGTACAAAGAGTTTGAGCAGCTTTTTAGCGTTTCTGTACATTGCAATCAAACACACATGCCTGGCAATTCATAGAGAACATTCAAAACAATCGATGATTATGCATCTCAGCGACTCACATGTCAGAGGCAATATTTACTTCACAACTAAAGAATAAAGAAAAAATTGATTGCCGCTGCTGACAGCAAAGGGCGTCCCATTCGAAAATATCAAACGCATATCTTGCTAAAATCAATGAGGGAAATTTGACAAGGTTGTCCCATTCCAAAATATCAAATGCCTACGATTGTGGAATGGGCAGGGTTTGCCATTAGTTCGGACATTGACATGGCAACTCGTGCTAAATAAACCAGCTGTTCTTTTTGTGCAGTTCCACCAAAATCAACCAAATTCGCGCGTAGCTTGTATGATTTCGCCCTTATATGTTGCAACGCCTTGAACTTATGGGCACCTCCTTTCTTCTGGTGGAAATGAATGATTCGATGTATTCATGAACATTTTGTGCAGTTCCCGTTGAAATCAAGCTGAGCACCCTTGTTTGCACAAATACAAAAAAATGATTAGTATAAAGCAAACTGTACTATGAATTGGCAGTTTCAACAGGCACATACATGGTCCATGTAGAGCACACTTTTAGAAAAATGGAACTCACCAGAAAGAATCCTAGAACAACATTGTACTCGCGCATCACAGCAAAAAAATGGAGATTTGTCAGTCCTTTTGAGCTGAAGTTAGTTTGGTCTTGTGGGGAGTAATGTAACCATCCTTCAACTGCTCCTTTTGATGAGAAGATAGACAGTGCTTCTTCATCCTGGCATAATCGGAACTAGTCACTTCACGTACTCCATATTCTTCTTCAGAGGAAGATGATCCTGTTGTGCAAAGACAAGAGGACTACTAAATGCTAGCATCCATGTTTGCTTGAAAAAAAGGAAAGGAAATATTTAAAACATCACAGATGAAGCACTTCCCAAGGACAATACCACTTTTTCATGACAGTATCTAAACAGTAGCACAACACCAATAGAGATGACAAAGCTCAATCATATGGATGAAATCAGTGGGCGAGTACCAACCTTTGTCAGGAGGCTGATTGTGTAGAGCATACAGATGAAGCACTTCTCGGGAACCATCTGTTGCTATCTACGGGGGTGGCCATGCTTACTATATACTCCTCGATTAGTTTAATGTTTCCAACATCTTCTTGTGCAGTTCCACTAAAATATATGGTATCTTCAAAGAAGATCCCTGTTTGCACAAGTAGAGATAATTACGTATGGCATCAAATCAGTGGCAAAACAATTGCTTGTTCCAGCCATAGCAATAAATTAAGATGCAAAACTATATCATTACTTGTGTCATCACAGTTCCAGTGCTTCATTACAGCACTGCGAGTTGATTTTTGTTTTTCTTCCGCTTGTTCTTCCCCGTCATCACTTGGTTCAATAACATACAAGCTTCGCCTTCAATGTAAGATTTGGCATGTCAATTAGGGAGCACAAGTATAGTACTAAAATTAATTTTCTGATGAAAGTGGAAAAATACAGGCCAGCAGTTGTGAAATATCCTTATCTTACCTCAATGGGATATTACGGTGCACATACAGATTGGAAGTCTTGTCTCCATTTGTGCAGTTCACTAAAATCAAGCAACATTATCGTACAAGTAGCACAACATAAGAAAGCACACTACAGAATCATGTGAAAGAAGGCTAGTACTGACCTCTCATGATGCGGAATTCAAACAACTCACAAGAAGAAGATCTGAACCAAATCCGCCTTAACGGATAGGAAGTAAGATCTCCTCTTGTGCAGTTCCACTAAGATCAAGCAATCAAGCAACGTTATCGGTGCGACATTTTGATTGAACTGCACAAAACACTCTTAAAACAAAAGTGTTTTGTGCAGTGCAAAAAAAGGTCACAATGGCAACGAGGTGAAGTAGATAACCCTGTTTACACAGAGGTGCAAAGGAAACAATTAGTGGTCAATAACGGTGGATGACACAGAAGCCAACAAAAAGAAGCATCTACCTTATCTAAATGGGAAAGAAAGCAAGACAGTAGCATTTCTCAAACGGTGGCATTGATTAATATTAACATAGATATTATATTAACAATAAAATTCGTTAAACATGTAATTTGCTTTTAACTGTGGCATTGCATCAATTTTCCAGCGACATTATTAGAGGGTGTTTGTTTACAGGGACATTTTGGTGTAGGGACTAAAAAAACTCCATGTCAGTCACATCTAAACCAAACAGGAGGGACTTTTCGGGACTAAAAGTGGGCATTTGGGACTAAAGAAAGAAGACCACGAGGGAGTCTTTTTGGGACTTTTTCCAACAGTTGCCCCTGCCGCGCATCGCACCTTGTTTCTATTAGTTCATTACTAGGGGTAACATGGTATTTTATCATGTCATTTAATAACCTCTAGTCCATGTTTAGTCCCTGGAACCAAGCAGGTAGGGACTAGGGAGTTTTTAACCAAACAGGGCCATAGATTAACAACAGCTAATGAGTTGCACGGGACAGTGGACGCACCAGCACCATGTGCATCTACCGATGTACTGTGGTCATGCACAGTCTATTGCAACAAAGAACAAACAACCAAGGAGCATATTTGTGTTGGTCCCAGTTTTGTTATCTTTAGACACCTTTGCCTATGTGAGCGCAGCAAATCTAGTCCTGCTCAAACTCTACAGCCTTGTCCCTTCCTTTCCTTTTTGAACTAGTACTTTTTCCCCTTCCTTTCCTCTTTGAACCACGTCCAAGATTTATGCGATACAACTTTCCCCACTACTTTCCCCCATTCCTTTCCTCTTTGAACCACGTCCTAGATTCATGCTATACAACTTTCCCCCTTCATTTCCTCTTTGAACCATGTCCTAGATTCATGCTATATACAACTTTTCCCACTACTTTCCCCCACTCCTTTCCTCTTTGAACCACGTCCTAGATTCATGGTATACATGCAGCTAAGCAATGCATGTGGAGTAAGTAAAATATACCTTAAGGTTCTTGGGGCGTGGTTCGGTGGGCGACGGGACGGCGGCGAAGAAGAAGGGGTCGGAGGCCCTCCCGCGCCGCCGCTGGGTGGAAAGTGAACAGCTGCGCCGGTAGTCCCTCGCCGACGGCGACAGCGTTAAGCCTCCTTCCCTTCCCGGCGGACGGATCCTGCCGGCTCTTTGAGCAGCAGTGAGGGGAGAGAGAGGCCAACGAAGTCTTGTTTAGATCTGGAGAGGGCGAGAGAGTGTGAAGAGAGCAACTACAAGCGCTGAGGCTCCAGCGGGAGAGGGCGAGAGAGTGTGAAGAGAGCAACTACAAGCGCTGAGGCTCCAGCGTGTATATATATACTGGAGAGAGAGTGTGAAGCGTGCAAACCCTAGAAAACATTTTGACCAGTCAAAGAATCCTCCTGGCACAAATTATGCTCAAGTGTAGTTATCGAACCCGAGACCTCAAGTTTGATGAGCGAACAGGCTAACCAGCTACACAACCCTCCCGTTATGTTCAACGAGAGGGAAATAACCTTTTATACATTCCTGCATTCGTGTGACAAGCATGTCGTGTTTTTTTGTGTGTGTGGGAGTCATTGGGATTTCAATCATAATCGTGTCATGTGGCTTTGGTGGTAAGACTATCCACAGTGGTGCAGAAATAATGCAGCCTTAGTCACCTTACCTCTCTCCATGTAGTACGTTGGGTCCCACCAGTCAGAGGGTGAAACAAACAAATTAATAAGAAAAATTAAAAGCGCCAGCGGTGTATCTTACCTCACACATCTCGCTACTGCTCGGGAACACTGTCCAATTGATCCCTCTGTTCGCTCACGTACTATTTTAAGTGAATCCTTATTATAACATGCACACAAATTTTGGGCACTTGTATTCGACTTAAGTCAGTGTGCCACCGTATCTCGTATACTTACTACTCCCTCCGTCTAGGTGTAATAAGTCACGTTAGAAGGTGCAACGGGACCAAGGTGCGTGCGTGTGCGTGTGTGTGTGTGTGTTTAACAGCATGTGTGTGTTAGAGAGAGCGACAGATCGACCTACTCCTACAGAGAGATGTTGTGTAGTGTACGATTTTAGCCGCGAGAGTCGGTGCATCCTCTCGTTTCGGGCGTGTCTGGTAGGGACATGCGGACAGCTGCCACGTCCGCTCCTAACCAGCCTGGCCCACCCAAAGCCCCTCCATCGCCCGCGCGCGCTTCCCGCCCTAAACGGTCAGTGCCGCTCCAAAGAATCGGTGCCGCATTCATGCCCGGGCAGAGCGGACGCGACCTCTCACTGGCGCAAGAGTGATGGTTGCTTCGTCCGTCCAACTTACTGCTGGGTCTATGTGATTTGACGGCTCATTGGTCTTTATTACTGAGGTGGTAGGACTGCTGGATGTCCCACGCTTTCGGCGAAAGGAGGTACTACTACTAGATGACAATTTTCTCCATTCTTACAGCAGAGGCGTGCAAGAGCAGTGAAAACATGCAGGCTCAGTGATTACATGGCCCACCTCACACTATCACCGTGCGACACCTAACTCTTTACATAGTACTCGCTCCGTTCCTAAATATTACTAGATGAGTCCCCGCGCGTTGCCGCGGAACAGCGGTATATCTCTCTGCGCAAAATTATCGATTTCATAGAACTAAAAAAACTCTATAACCGCATGACAAATGTGGTAGCCAAACTAAATAAACTCCCATCATCATTTAGATCATCCCACGTAAGGAAAAAAGATCAGCCAACTCCTACTGCATAATGGGATTATATTTTTCTTTTTGACATGTTAATGGGACTTAAAAGCTCACTTACATGCATGCTACCGGTGCATGCTTGCATGCAGACATGTTGATGTGATTTAAAACCCACTCACATGCATGTGCCACGATATTTCTGCATGCTTGCATGTGGCTTAGTGCGGAGCCTCTCAACGTCTAGATCAGACGGCTATTATGGACTGATTTACTTCATCTAACGGCTACATCAATTTTGATGATGTGGCTCAAGGAGAGGATAGAGAATTCCTAGTAGTGGGGGCTAGCTATTACTAGTAGATAAGTCTTTGTAGAGATTCCACTACATACGGAACAAAATGAATGAATCTACACTTAAAATGCATCTATATACATCCGCATGTGGTTCATGGTGAAATCTCTACAAAGACTTATATTTAGGAACGGAGGAAGTACTAGTATAGTACGTACTGTAATTTATCAGCGAGATAAATTTGTACAATGCTATGAAGCTTCCAGCTTCTGTTACATGTATCTTGCGTCCAAGGTTGCCCGTTGCAACATTTCATCAAATACAAAGGAGACTAACATGCATGCTATTGCATCTCAATGATTGACAGATCATAGCAAATATGTACTCCCTCCGCTCCAAAATAAGTGTCTCAACTTTGTGTAAACTTTAGTACAAAGTTGTACTACTACTAAACTTGACACTTATTTTGGAACAGAGGCAGCTAAAGAAAAAAACGATCCATGCAGTCCCTAGCCCTTGAACCGTGAACCCTGACCAGGCTTCAATTTGCTGGCAATGTTCGAGCTTCCTAATAAATGAAGTTTGCAACCTTTTGACCATCGGATCATTTTGTGCAGTTTCACCAAAATCGAGATGAGCATCCCTGTGGCAAAGAAATTGAAGAAGCGTGATTGGAATAAGATTACTGGGACTAGTTGATGAGACATAAACTCATCACAAATACAGTACGTAGAAGCCAGTAGAGGTATGTGTGGGGCAAAGAAGTAGATAAATATCCACAGGGAGTGATGTGGGCAGCTGGAGCAGTGGTGCAAGCCGGCTGTAAAGGGAGTTGTACCTAAGGGACGTAGCTCAACCTTGAGGAGGGCGGCGGGAGGCGGCAACTGCCCATGTCGCGGCAGTGAGCAAGGGACGAAGGCAACCTCACCGGCTTTGTGAGAGAGAACGGCGGGGACCCCTGATTGGGACGTGCCGACAGTGGGTTTTCGCCGTCGGCGACGGCCACCGCATCTACACTAAGCATCCACCCCTTCCCCAAGCGGACGTGATTCGCCGGGATGTTAGAGATGTGGCCACAGTCGTTTTGTGCGAGAGAGTGTGAAGAGAGCAACCCCAGCAAGCAACCGTGTAGGCTGGCCCGTCCTGACTATGTATATAGTGGAGCGGTTTCCTTTTCTCTCCATATGAACCTATCATATTGCGTACGTGCCACTGAAGAAAAAAAAACTTTATTTATAAATGACGCGGCACCTACTACTCGTTCTCCTATAACCTTGCGCTTGGCGAGGAGTAAACAGAGGGAGTAGTAAATTTTTCTCCTCGTCCTGCGAGCCACCGCGCGCATGGGCGAGGGAGCGGGCGTAAGGCGGAGCAAGCTTCACCTCATCATGCGAGCCACCACGCCCGTGGGCGGGGGAGACGGCGTACTAAGCAAGCTTCTCCTCGTTCTGCGAGTTGACAGGACACATCAAAAGTACTCCAGTGTATAGAGCCTTGCCTCTAAGGTAGGCCCCACATGGTTTGCCTCTTTTTTTAACATAACACGTCAAGTCGCAATTTGTTTGTTCACCCGTGGTAGACGATCCTCCCTCCACCAAGTGGACAACCAGTACACGTGCCAAATTACCATGTGGGCTGCCTTTTTGTACAGAAATGAGCTCCACCGTGTACCCGTGCGGGTGTGGTTGGGAAAGAGACGGGAGTACGTGCGTCGTGCATGCACCTCTTCTCTTCGTGCACGTCCCCCACCTACGTGGGTGTGTGTGAGAGATACAAACCGCGTTCGTGAGTGTTTTTTGTTTTGGGGTGGGGGTGGGGTGGGGTGGGGGTTGATTTCGTGAATTATTTGTGGGAATATGTGTCGATGACATCTCAAACAAAATTTTGCATGCAATGTGTGTGAAATGGAGGCCTATCCATATCATACATAGAGGGTCAGGCAATCCACGAGAAGAGAGGGAGGGTCATAGCTATCGATAGAGTCGAAAGAGAGGATCAAGTGGGTGGGTGCGAGATCGATGAAGAGAGCCATCGAAATTGGTGTGTGTGTGCAAGTCAAAGATATAGGGCGACTGGCCTACCGGAACGTTAGAGGGCACATGTCAAGTTTGTGTGTGGCAGGGAGACATGACTAGAGCGCTCGATGTATCGGTGTGTGTGGGGGGAGGGGGTGGGGGAGGGGTAGGCAGAGGCCTAACTATAGAGGTAGAACGACTCGTATATGTGTTGAGAAGGAGAGACCCAGCTATGTCTTGAGGGAGATCGGTCGACATCCATACATAACTGAAGGACGGGAAATATGATGGGACAGAGAGAGAGAGGAGAGAGAGAGGGAGGGAGAGGGAGGGAGAGGGGTAGAGTGCTGGATGGGTGATGGAGTTGCTTCTCGAGATGGTGGGAGAGGCCTACTAGACAAACTGAGGGTGGAACTGCAATGTTATCAATAAGAGTGGGGATGTGTTTCTGTGTGTGCCTGTGCGTGATAGATCTGTCGGGACGCATCCATGGATGATGAAGGGGAGCCATGTGTTTGGTAAGCAAACCTAACTAGATCGGTAGATCAATTGTTGTTTGTCGGAGGAAGGGAGAGACACAACTAATGAGGTAGATCGATTGACGTGTGGGTAAAAACGAGTTATAAGGACCTAGCTGGCTATATGTATAGCGAGAGATCGGTCGGTGTACGTCCATTTGTTAGAGGCAAATAAGGCCCAGCGAGACGGATAGACAGAGAGAATGGAGCTAGGAGGTGGTGCGAGAGGCCCAACTACTAGCTAGATAGGGGGAGGAGTGTGCGGTTGTGAGATCGATGAAAAGAGGGGTGAGAGTTTACACGTGTGTCTGACCATATGAGAGACACGAGGCAAGGACACATAAAGGAGGAGATTGAAGCTGTGTGTGTATGCTGTAGGCAGGCATCGCTGGAGAGGTTTATCGATCGGTGTGTGTCGGAAAGGAGTTGTGGAGACTCTGGGAGAATGACCTAAAGGAAAAAAATGAATGTGCCCGGTGGATAGAATGCCGAGGGAGGGGAGGGCGAGGAGGGCGTGTGCATGCACGAGAGAAAGTTAGTGGTAGCTACAAAGGTTAGAGGATTGTGTGGGTGTAAGAGACTAACAAAGATCATAATTTGATATGAAAGCGGATTCATATATTTGAATAGGAGATCATAGTGTTTTAAACATTGCATGCATGAATATAGCGGTGATACACGTGTTGTGCACATGTTATACCATAATGTGATAATGCATGGCGTTTGCAACTCACAGCTAAATGCCGAACAATCTAAACCATACTATACATCAAACAATCTCACATTTTATTTGAATTTGTGATAATGTGGGCGTTTGCAGCTTATAACTAAATATCGAGCAATCTAAACAATACTATATATCGAACATTCTCACATTTTATTTGAATTTGTGGTAATGTGTGGTGTTTGCAACTCACATCTAAATACTTGTAGGCGTAGGGGGCGGGGCACCATACATAATGTGATAAACACATTATACATATGAGACATGGTTTAGATTATGAAGATCTAGCTAGAGCTAAAAATGTAATGTGATTTGAAATCAAAATAAATTGGATTCAAAAAATCTAGTTCGAGTTCATATAGTACACATAGTTCATATGTAACTCGATACTGATCATGTGGTGTGATGTGAAGATAATACACAAACGATGGTTTAACTTGACGATAATGATGATTGTAGATCTTATTAAAACAGAGAAATGAATTCAAATTATTTGACTTCACAAAAATCATTACTGTAGATCTTATTCAAATTTAGTTCATATTGAAGCGGTAGTATATACGTTTGGAATGCACTAAAACGTTCATTTGAGTAGTAGGTTGCATGCATTATACACGTAGCAAAATATTTTAATTGAACATAACATGAATTCAAAGTTTTGAATGACATTTATAGTGCGCATTGATTTGGTACAGTACATGTTATGCTTGTCCGAAAATTTCAACCCGCGCCTTGTTAGCCCGAAATATTTAATATATATCTTTGTCTCGTTCTGCTCCGACAACTCCCTCCATCTCAACCCGCGCCTTGCTATTCAGAAATTACAACGCGCGCGAAAACTCCCACCTCCTGTGAAATCCCGACACGCGAAATGCCCGTGGTACCCCTGAACCAAAAGAACCTCCTCAAATCGGTGGGGGGTACTTTCGTAACTTACCCCACATTTCGGACAAGTGCGTCTCTAAGCCATGGTTCCCCACTGCCATCTCATCCGCCCACCCATTCATACACCGAGGCCGCGAAAACCCGCGACGAAACCCCACACCCTGCTTCATCCACCGCCCAGCCGGAGCTTCTTCCCTGACGACGTCGTCCACAGCAACACCTCGACGTCCCTCATCCACCGTACCGGATGAGGATCCGTCTTCGATCTCATCGTCCCGCCGGTTCAGCCACCCCGTCCTCCACCTCCAAGGAGCTGCCCCGACGTTCCCCTCGTCTTTCGGGCCACCTCCATTCCCACACCGCATTCTTCACCTGCACCACCGGAAGAGCATCATCATCACCGTTTCCTCGGATGAAGCTGCGGCCTAATCGGCGCCACCAAAGAGGTTGTACACTAATCGCCGCATTTTCTTCATGATTCGATCTCACGGTGTTGCCGGCGCTCGGTCCCGAGCCGACACAGCGCGGCTCAATCCACGGCGGCGTCGCCGACCACTTCCTCCATGGCGTCGCTCCCTCGGCGACGACGTCCACATCAGTAGGAGCTGCTGCTGCTTTAGCTCTCGCTTGCGCTGCTGCTCTGCTCTTGCTCTCGGTCCCCTGCCTGGTCTGCTCTTACTATTGCTCTTGCTCGCGCTGCTGCTCTCGCTCTTGCTCTTGCTTGCGATGTTGCTCCGATTTGGCTACACTTCAGTTGACTGAATCGACTTTCGGGTCAGTCGATTTCTAAGGGGTGGGCTCGCCGGGGTGAAGGAAGAACCAGCCGCAGCGGGGAGGGGGGCTCGCCGGAGAGGTACCCCACTATCTATCTTAGGGTTCAGGATGGGGGCGGTGTCGCGGGCGTTGGCGGTGCGGTGGCGTGGGGATCGCCGGAGAAAAAGCTCGGCACGGGGGGGGGGGGGGGAGGGGCTAGAGGGATGGACGGGGCGGCGGCGGACCGGTGGTGGGGAGTGTTTTCGAGGCAGGCGGGGCGGTGCACCGCCGCTCACGGGCGGCGGGGGGGGGGGTGCTGTTTGGCCGGTGGTGGCTGGCGGCTCAGGGGGGTGGAGGTTGAAGATGAACCGTAGGCCCTTGATTTCGTATCCAACGGCTGCAAAATCGACTGACCAGAGATGAAAAAGTCAGTCGACCGACGTGTAGCCTCACCTTGCTAGTGCGTTCAGTTTCGACAGCAAAATTCAGTTTGGACAGTTAGGTTCAGCTTCGACAGTTAAGTTCAGTTTTGACAGTTAAGTTCAGAGATGAGCGGCTGATGTATTTTACATCTAGCACTTTGTGGTTATGTATTTTACGTCATGTATTGGAGATGCTATTAGAATTCCACTCAGGTTAACGTTGTTCGTTGTCTCTCTTGTCCTGCTTCAGCCTCGGCGTCGTACAACTCACCGGAGCTGCTCCAACGACGAAACCCTCCATCAAAGCGGAGCAGTACCTCGGGCTCCATCTACAGACGCCTAAGATCTTCTTCTCCTCCTCCGATAGCAAAGTCAGCCGGAGCATCCTCACCGGCCAACCCAATCATGTTGAGATCGACATGGCTTCGCTAAAGAGGTTGTACACTTGTTGCATCTCTTTTTTACTCTACATGTTATATATATTGTCCACTGAGCACACAGATTTGTTCCTTTAGTGTCTCCTTGAAAGAAAAAACGTAGGAATTTTAATTTTCACTTGTCCTTTTCAAATTCCTATTCATGAAGCATAAGACTAAGAGATAGTAGCATAATAGCATTATAACCGTACATTTTCTTGTGGTTTGACTTAATCTCACCATGCTTCTTTGCATCCTGTGATCTTCCAATTGTTGTGAATCAAACACCCAGATTGGCAGAAATCTTGTGTTTTTAAATTCTCTATTTTGCACGTGCATTCCTATCCTATTCCTTTCTATTTCCTATCCCTGCATTGTTGGAATCCTCCAATTCAAACGAGCCCTTACAGAATTACTTCTCTTACAGATAGTTGTCAAATAAAACCTTGCGTGGTTTGTCCCGGTCCTGCTGCGCCGTCGTCCACCCCAACTCAGCTGCTCCAACGACAGAAGGGTCCAGCAGATCAGGGATCCGGCCTCCAGACTGTCTTTCGCCGCCTCAGATCTTCTTCCCCGCCGCTGGCAGCCATGAAAACTGCATTACCATCATCAACCGAGCAGATGACCTCGAGGACTACACGGGTCCGCAAGAGAGGTCACACTCTTTCGTGTCTGCTTACGTTATGCATCGCTTAATATTACATGCTACTTTATCGTCCTGTTCACCGATTAGACTTTGAGTCAGCTCCAAACTAATGGTCAAACTTGAGTTTTTAAATGGTTGTGGGGTACATATCGGGGCCGCTATCAATAGTATCTATCTACTATCTGGTTAATCTCCGGTGTCTACTATGAGTTTCATGTTGGGTGGGAAATAAACAGTAAAGAAACAATTATTTGTATTTATTAACTGAAGCCATTATCTGCCTGCTATTATTGGTTTTGGGTCTATCCACAGGTTGCTACCATCACTCTGGATTTCTGCATGCACTCCTTACATAATCTCACTATGTTTTATTCCTATGCATGACAGTTATTATAAACAATGGAACTGAACATGTAGAGCAAAAGAGACGAGCCTTGCATGGCAATATAATTTCATGCAGACATCGCTCCATGGTAGGCGCAAAGGCAGCCCCCCTCCACGCATTTCGGATTGTAATCGAGAGGAAGATATCTGTTCTGAGGGGGATTCAGAAGGAGAAGATAACTCCTATTTACCCCCTGAGGTCTTCGCTCTAACTTGGCATGCTGATGTTGGTTATATCATGCATATGGTGTCTTGCATTGCTTACTTTATACATCAAATATGTCATCTGCTTAGTTTAGACATCCTTTGTGCGAATACCATCTGTTTAGTTTATTCATCGTTTATGTGAATTATGCAACGCCACCTTGTTTAGCCAGGCATCATATATGTGAATTTTGCAATGCCATCCTGCTTAGCCAGTCATCTTATATGTAAATTATATCAGGCCATCTTTTTTCGTTACATATTACATTCGTCAACAATGTTAGTACATTCAACTGCTCTTCGTGTGCATCATCCATTTGACACGGTGATGGCAAATTCTGGAGTGAAAACAAGGTCTTCTGAGCAGACTATGCTATCTGACGAAGCGCATATCTCGCTGGTTACGGATAGCTCCTCAGAGGAGGATTCAGAGACAGATAACCAGTCCTATTCCCCCCCCCCCGAGGTGTATGCTCTAACTTGGCAGGGTTATGTTGCTCATATCGTGCGTATGGTGTCTCGCATTGCTATGCCATTTGATTAGTTTAGACATGCTTTGTGTGAATGCCACCTGTTCAGTGTCTAATTACCATATATGTGAATTATGCATTGCCATCTTGTTGCAAGACATTATATATGTGAATTATACAATGCTATCTTGTTGCAAAGGCATTATATATGTGAATTATGCAATGCCATGCTATTTAGCCAATCATCATGTATGTGAATTATATCATGCTATCATTTTTTTGTATTACGTGTTCCATTTGTCGACAACGTTTGTATATTCAACTACTCTTCCTGTGCATCAGCCATTTGAGGCAGTGATGGAAGTATCTGGAGTGAAAACAAGGTATTTAGAGCAGACAATGCTACCTGCTGAAGCAGACATCTTGCTGGCTACAGAGAGCTCCTCAGAGGAGGATTCAGAGACTGATGACTAGTCCTATTTCCCCCCTGAGGTCTATGCTCAAACTTGGCAGGGTTATATTACCCATGTCATGCATGTTGTCTTGCATTGCTTAGTTTTTACATCATATATAAATTGCCATCTGCTTACTTGCTTACTATATAAATCATATATTTGAATTATATCATGCCATCATGTTTACATAGTACATACACATCATCTATCTGAATTATGGCATTGCAACCCATTTAATAAAGACATCATATAGTTATATCATCTCATCTTGTTTAGTGTTTACAGTCATCATATTTAGAATTATGGCATTCTATCCATGAATGTATGTGAATTATGGCATGCCAACCTATTTAATAAACATATTATATAGTTATGTCATGTCATCCTGTTTACATAGTCTCATATTTTGAACTATGTCTTTCCATCTTTTTTAGTTAGCCATCATAATGTGAAATTGTGTCATGCTATCCTGTTTAGTTAGCCATCATATATGTGAAATTGTGTCATGCTATCCTGTTTGGTTAGACAACATAAATATGAATTATTTCATGCCCTCTTTTATTCCCACTATCCATTGCACCTGTCTATCATACAATGTCTATACTTTCAATTACTTTTCTTGTTTATAAGCCATTTGAATTGGAGAGCGTGATGGCAGTATCTAAGGGAGTAACAACACGGTCTTCAGAAAAGATAGTGCTACCAGTTGATGCAGATAGAACCACGGTTGTACTTGCCCAAGGACCAGATCCACCACACATAACCCAGACTCTCGCAGATTGTACCCCTACCCAGTTGGACAGAGAACTAGCTACACCCCTTTTAACCCCAACCCTGGCAGATAGTAACCCAGTTCCAGTTGACACGGCATTGTCTCCACCACAGAGCACCCAAACACGAGCGGTTAGTAAGGGAACTGCAGTGCCCAAAGCACGAGGACCACCACTCCGAATCCCAACTCAACGCTTAAAGGAGAAGAAGATTAGTTCTCAGGTCAGGTTCTGTAGCTATGGTTCATACTCCTTTGCTCTTGCATTACTGTATTTACTCATACCAACTGTTTTCAAATTTGAAGGATGGAATTGAAACTCCAATGGCGCAACAGGTATGTTTTAAACCTGTTTCTTTAACTGATTTGCCGTTGTAACCTGCTCTATGTTGATTTCAGTTTCAATTGAATAAACAATTATGTTCTTATGTCATGCACATTACAAGTGTTGTTATTGCTCTATAGTTACCCACACTTATATTCTGTCTATTCTACTTTGTCTTGAACAAATATTATTTGAACTGTGTCTCTATCTTGATTTGGCAACAAAAACTAGAATGATATAGACCATAAAGTGACCATGGCACATAGATATATGTTTGTTTCATGCTGTTATCATGTCCACTTTACTACTGAACTCATTTACCAAAATGAGTTTCATATACAACATGGTAAACATGTGATGTGTCTGCTTGTTTCTCTTTTAGAATGCAGACAAAATATTGGAGAACAGTACCGCGTTATCCAATGGTAAAGGAAGTAATGCAGATAGGTTCAAGATAGTGAGACATCCCTGTTGGTCTCCAAGAAAGCTGATAAAAACTATCTTGACGATAGTGAGGGAACCCAAAAGTCCTGTCTTGATGTAGTGTTCGAGTTACTCGCCACTACTGCTGGCACAAGCTCTTCTAACTCGCTGCCTGAATGAGTTCGTCTTCTTGATTCTCAACTTCAAGTTGAAATACATCGATCAGATGTGCTGCAACACGAAGCTGAAGGACTAAGGAAGTCCCTGTAGAATTCAAATGCATATTTTCTGGTGCAACAGCAAGCGCTGGAGGATTTAAGCGCCAAACAAGAGAAAGTTAATAAGCTTGCTAAGCATCTTGCCAGCATTATGGGCACCCAGGATATTGTTTCTTGAGATCTTCTGAAGTGGTTTCAGTTCTGGATTTGTTTTGCTGCGGCGTTTATTTGCGCTGGTCGCCAACTTTGACAACTAGTGTATATGATATGCTGCTTTGTTCCCTATATTTGCACTAGCGGTGAACTTTGATGCCTAGTAGATGTAATATGTGTAACAGCCGTGATAGCCTAGCATAAGTTGCTTGCTTATTTATTTCCTTGTTGTCTTGTTAATTTGTTTGCTTGTAGTCAGTGCAGTTCTTTTTAAAACTAGGCCACAATAACCATGGGCTAATATTTACTGTAGTGACACTGGGCCTCTTACGGGCCGTAGAAACAGTGGGCCTTCTACGGGCCATAAAAACAGTAGGCCTTCTACGGGCCGTAGAAACAATGGGCCTTCTACGGGCCGTAGAAACAATGTGCCTTCTACGGGCCATAGAAACAATGGGCCTTCTACAGGCCGTAGAAACAATGGGCCTTCTACGGGTCGTAGAAACAATGGGCCTTCTACGGGTCATGTCATCAATGGGCCTTATACGGGCCGTATGACCATAACGGGCCATCGTTAATAGGCCATATTTGATGACGCTATGAAAACGGCCCAACGTATTAACGGACCACAAATGGGCCGCTGTAACCACGGGTTGAATTTGGCCCACAAGCAGAAAATGACAGTAACGGGCCGTAAGTAAACGAATGCTGGAAATGAGCCCAAGAATAAATGGGCTCTGAGAAGGCCAAAAGATAACATTTGCTGGAAATGGCCCAACTGAATAACGGGCCCTTAATGGGTATAAAGTGATATACTGTTCATTATGGGCCAGTTACACCACGGGCCGTTAGTGGGTGTAAAGTGATACACTGTTCATTGCGGGCCAGTTTCACCACGGGCCGTTAATAGGCCAAGAGTTACATAGGGCCTCATATGGGCCGAAAGACGTCATGAGCCATACATGGGCCAGAAGTGAAAACGGGCTAGAATCATATTGGATGGCCCAGATGACGCTACTAGGCCTAATTCGGATAGGGCGTAACGGGCCTTGGGTTAGCGGACTGTAAATGGGCTATATGCGAACAAGCCATTAACAGGTTTTCCATGGGCCGGCCTGCCACCTTTTGACCAAGTCAAATGGGCCGGCCTTTTCACATGAATGGGCCTATGTTGGGCCGTGCCATGTGTCGACGTATCATAGGCGCCTTCTGTCCAATGAGTGGATGACATCTGTCCCAACGGTGAGCCGACACGTGTTTCCTCCAGCCAATGATGATTTTACACATGGAAAATCCCCATTGGTCGGGGCTGTTAACGGGTTATCGGATCCAAAACCCGACCCGATAGCTTAACGATGTTCCGTTACGGTGGATGCCACGTGTCGGTCACCCTTGACTAAAGCAGTTCTATGACGCGCGATTTATCGTCATGGAAGTGGACACTTCTGTGATGATAATTTTGGTAATGTCATCGAACACTTCTACGACAGCACATGTATGACTATCTTGATTCTGTCATAAATTTGTCATGGATGTACATGCATGACAAAAAACGCGACCTACTGTGACAAACACGTATCATCACAGAAGTGTATTTTTTTTGTAGTGTTTCTCCCCTTTCTTGAAGAAAACCTCACTCTAGGCTACTCACTTCTGCCATTTTTCTTCTGTACCGACGAAGGAAAGGTGGGCGAATCAGTGATGCTACTATATTTTCATTCCAAGAATCTTCTTTTTGCGAAGCACCGACCGATTCACACAGCCTATTCTTTCCCGTTTTCATTGCGATTGTGGTTTCCTTTCGATTGCTTTTTGTTTGTCAGTTTATTGATGGATCCTGGAGCGCTAGGCAAAGAGTTGCCGACGGACAACCCACTCGAGACAAAGATCTCCAGGAAGCGAGCACCGACCAACGAGTCGGCCATGTTGGCGGGCCAACCCATGGAGACGACGAACTCCAATAAACAAGCACTGGCCAAAGAGTTGACGACGTTGGCGTACGAAGTCCTCAAAGAAAGCTTGAAGAACAGCAAGGGCCCCACCGTGCCTACCCCAGAAACTCTAATGGCTACCTATGAGAGGCTCAAGGCCAAGTTTTAGGAGATAGTCACCATTGAGAAGCAATATTTCCTTGGCAAGGCGATGGCCCCCATCGAGGAGATGGCCCCCGGAGGGCTGGGATCCCCCGGTGAGCTGCACAAGTAAAAAAATAATTGCTTACCATAGGTGTGGTTTTTGATTATTTGCAATGTGCTTGCTAATATGTTAGGGTTGTGCAGGTGCCGGTGGATGTCCTTGATGATTCGGATGTCGCAGTCCATCCTATGGAAAACGCCCTAGAGATCGTTTTCGATGTCGCGCTCTGTGATGTGGACATCGCCCCGGAGATCAATTCTGATGCCGCTCGTCCTATGGACATCACCCCAGAGATCGATTCCGATGTCGCGGTTCGTCCTATGGACATCGCCCCAGAGATCGTTTCCCATGATGTTGTCCGTGCTGTGGTCATTGCCCGAGAGATCGATGACAAGAAATAGTTGGTCACACTAATCCTTCAAGGTAGTTTGCATTGTTTTTAATTACCAGAATGATGTATGTTATCAAACCATCTTAGGGCTAGTGCACCTTTTTTGGTGGGTGGTACTTGCTACTTTTGTTTGATAGTGAATCATGCAAACCCTCTCCGAGTTATGGAAACAAATGTATCCTCACTAGCTTTTGATGTAATATATGGCATGCTTAGATGTAAGTTTGAACTGTTTATCATATTAGAAGGGCTTGTTTGATGATTCTTGGTGTTAGTAGGCTAGCTACTATGCGAGCTATAGTACTTGCAAAACACTCACCAAAGAGAAACGTTGTGGCTGATGAGCTCGTGGCACGCTTATAGGTCTGGTCCTTCGTCGATCGGCCAATAGCCCAAGCTCCTAAAATTGTAGGCTTAGCGATCGATCAAAAATAGTCCACAATTACACATAAATTCACATCGAACTCAATGAGTTGGTTCACGGATACATTCAGACCTCATTTGGTTCATATGGTAGGAAAATCGCAGCAATAGGAAAGTCATAGGAAACGAGATGAAATGTATCTTAAATCCTATGAGTAGGAATAGGAAATGAGATGCCCTTTGATTCACATCATAGGATTTTTTCCATTGAGTCTAAGCCAATGTTTATTTTCCTATGAAATGTGGAATATAGGAAGAATTCCTCCATACGAATATGATTCGATTCCTATAAACCAAAGGGCTCTACAGAAATTTTTCCTATAGAAATCCTATCCTATGAAGTTCCTACAAGATTCCTCTAAACCAAAGGAGGCCTCACATTAATAGCCAACAAAATTAGCACGTACTTGTAACATGTGTGAATGTGTAATTTTTTTGTTGGAAGCATGAATGTGTAGTGACGTCGTACTTTCGGAGTGGCTACAGAGAGTGTGTACGTGTGCTAGAGGGGTTGTGGGATGAAGCGAGATCTAGAGAGAGAGAAAGACCCTCTTTCTACTCCTAATCGTTATATTGATAAAGGATATTTTTTGAGAACACAAAATCATAGCAGTACAGAGACGTACTCCCCCCTTCAAAATAAATGACTCAACTTTGTAATAACTTTGAAATAGAGGGAGTACAAATCCTAGGCGGGCTAGTTTGGCCTAGTGGGTTTCAGTGATATGATGTGCTACAGTGCCATCCAGTCTTCACATGTGGTAGTAGTATTGCGGGTACTGTAAGTTTTCTTGAAGAAGCGGAATTCAACGAAGTCATGATGGTTCCTTCGTCTAACCTACTTACAGTGGGAAAGGTTGGTCCTGCGCTACGACCAGGGTGGACCAGGATAATTTTGTGCATGGCAAGTGGACCAGGATTGTCGAAATCCCACATGTCGGCGAATGAAAGTATTCTTTCCGATATCGAGGATGAGCAATGAGTATTCATTATTTATTTTTGATGAAAGCTATTATCTCCACTGTTATGACGGAGATGTGTGAAACACGGCAACCCAGTGTACTTGGCATGTGCACAACTCCCTCCTTCCTCATGTACCATAGTGTTGACTATAAGGTTACAAATTTTTCTCACTTTCTCTCTATCTATTTGCTCTCAAATGCTTTTTACCTTTATTTACACAATTGTTTTTTATACCTCTTTTTTTAGAACTAGTTTTTTTATACCTAGGAGCATGTGTAGAGACAGGCTCTTGCAGAGCCCACTCCTTGACTTTGTCAATGCCTCTCTCTCCTCCACATAAGCGGGCTTATAGCCCAGTATTGTACTAGTACTACTTGCTATGAACGCGGGCAGCTGGCATCTGAGGGGGGAGCGCGCGCGGGAGTGGGGGTTTCTAGTGGGCCAGGGCGGTCAGAAGCGGGCCCCGCATGACCCACCTCACATTATCACCATATTTCTTGGAGTCCGTGTGCTGCAGACGGGCGATCTCTTCTCCCTCCCCCATCTCTCTCTTCTCGGCCTACGCCCATCGAGCGATTAGATTTCAGCTATCGATGGTTTATTCAATTGCAGTCCCACATGTTAGTGAAAATGCAAGACAACGCGTGTCCCCTCTGGTGTGTGGCGTGCGAGTCGGACTGTCGGGGGTGCGACACGAACATGACAGGCGTGCTTTAAGTGTGCCACCTTTTACTTTTGAACTTGCAAAGTGTAACATTTTCATTCGATTGATTGATAGAAATCTAGAACAAAATGACGAGGGTGGGGCTTTCCCACGCGTTGGCGGGCTAGTTGGAGTGATATGACGTGCTACAGTGCCGTCCACTTGCTCCATTTTTATATAAGCAAGCGTCTACACTCTTACGTGGGAGGAGTGCGAAACACGGTGGATCTGATTTTGATCGAGGGATAACTGTTCCCTGCGAAATAATGGAGCACTATTAGCAATTATAGCATGATAGTTAGGGCATCTTCAGCGCTGACCCACAAATTTACATCGGCATCTGCCCTAGGACAGTGATGCCAGAGGATGCCATCCAATGCTGCCCCCATACCTTTTGACAACTATATGAACTAACCGGAGAAAATTCATGCAAACAAAGCAAATTTCAAATTAACCGGATGGAATTCATTACATTTTGAAAACTTTTCCTATAAGCTAGATGAAATTCATTACATATTTCACACAAACCGTACTAAAACCTACTGTAAACCTAATCTATGATCGTCGGCACACGACCACCATGTCCGGCCATGAGCCTCGAGAACTAATGCTCTGGCTGTTGCCTTTGCTTCCTCTTCATCCGCCTCGGCTTTTTCCAGCTCCACCTCGATAACCTCCTCCTCTGGAGCACAAGGTTCTGAAGATTTCCGCCTCCATGTCGCCGTCAAGCGGCTAATCGGCTGCCGATGTTTACCCCACCAAGCTTGGCATTGACTGAGTGGAGGAGCGGTGGCCTTCCTAGGACCAGAGTGGCGGTGACCTACCATGTACTACTCTTCCTCGCCGCCGACTGCGCCCGCACATGCGCGCCGGCTTCATGGTCGCAGCGGTGGAGGGAGGCCTAGGGGAGCCGGCAATCTCCTTCAGCTGCTCCCTTGACATTATGTCCAAGAGAGCTTGGAGCGCGCCCCGAGCGGAGCCACATATGTCCTTCGTCTGCTCCTGTGACAGTACGTCCAAGAGAGCTTTGGAACGCCAGGAGGCCATGGTTGGAGTGGTTCCGACAGAAGGAAGAGACCGGAGGAGAATGAGTGTGGGTCTTTGGCTATGGCTGGGAGCTGGGGCTGAAGTTAATATAGCCGGCGAATGGCAATGAGCCGCGGCAGGCGGATGGATGGCTGGCGCCAGAGTAGGTTTGTCGGCAGCCGCGTGTCATTAATGTGGGCGGCGGATGGATAGATGGCCATGGTGTTGTTAACACGGAGCAGTAACTTGCACCAGGATGCCACGCGGGTGGAGCTCTCTTGGACGTTGCGCTGCTGCAATGCCGGCGCCAGTTAGAGGTCGCGTCGGGCGTGAATGCGGGCGATGCTTAAGTGATTTAACTGCAGGTGCATGTGGGTCACTGACATGTGGGACCGATAGGCATCAAGCCCACATGTCAGTGACCCAACTGCACCTGTAATTATGTCACTGAAGCTCAGTCCCGCGAATGCGGCATTGACATTCTGGAGAGACGGTGACCGTTTCAGGCGGGAAGCGCGTGCTAGCAATGGAAGGGGTTTCGGTAGGCCAGTGGGGTCAGACGCTGGCATGGTGGTAAAATGTGAACTCATGGACGACGGGCCTTTGAAGCGTATGCGGCATGTATAGACAACCAGGCGTCCATGCAACCACTCTTGTCGCCAGCTAGCCTTCGATGACCACCATTTGAAACCACGCAACCATGCATAACTTACAAATAATGGATGAATCAATCAAACATACACCCATGTGCAGTGGCACTATGATCGGTCGCTCATGATACATATATAGGTACCATAGTACCCTCTCTAGCTAGGCTGTTTTATAGATTGTCATTGTGATGGATGATATACCACTGGTACTATACAAACGGGTTTTAACCCCTTTCCGTGACGGCGTTCGGAACCGTCACCTAGTTAGTGTGGGAATTAGGGGGTCCTTCCCGCACGACCCAGAAACCATTGGGGATATGCCTTCCTGGCACACACGCTCGGCAAAATGAGGTCGTGTGCGATCAGCGAGCGAGCAAATACGGTTATACGTATAGTAGTACTAAAAAAATATACAGGCGAAATCATTTCCAGTCGTAAGTACATCCCACACAGTCAGTCCCCGCGAAACATTTCGGTTCGTATATACATCCCACATAGTCGGTGCAAGGAAAACATTTCCGTTCGTAGGTACATCACACACAATTTTCCCTGTTAAATCGTTTGTGATGGCGTTCCCATCACACACAATATTAAAAAAATTATCGTTTGCGTTATTGAATGCATCACACACGGTGCGTAGAAGAAACTGTGTGGCAAAGGCTGTCCATCACACACATTTTTTATGCAGTAAACGTTTGCGCAAGGTGGCCTAACGCAAATAGTTTTCAATAGAATGTCGTGTGTGATTGTTCACCGATCCAACACGGTTTATTCCTAGAAACCGTGTGCGTTGCCTTAGGTCATCGGCCACGGTATTTTCTCAATAACCATTTACAATAGCAAAAACCAATTAGCAGGCTAATTCGCCATTAGCAGGCTAATTTCCCTATTATTAACAATCCATTTATTAATCTAATTGACATTCATATTAAACACATAATATATTTCATTCCCATATTAAGGATGCAGGATTTTATAATTGAAATACATCAGAGTAGAACATGATATCTTTAGCACTCAGCTACCCCATTACACAACTGCACCAGCACCAAGTTTCACATGACCTTTCAAAATTAGCATCATAGATGGTACATAGACAGATGCATCTCATCGGGAAAACTGCTAAAGCGGAAGGCGAATATTGAACCTTCATTTATGTTGAAGGTCTTTGCAACTTTAGGCCAGTGCCTGTGGATGATTGACCGTCCATCCTTCGTCCTCTTCAGGAACACTTCAATATTGAACTGTGGGTGTTGTATGTAAACCTTCCTCGCCTCCTGACCATAGAGGTGGTTTGAGAGGTAATCATCAGTGAACTGCTTTGGAAAGGCCTCAAAACAAGGATGTGCATAAGTATCCTCTCTATATTAGAAATGGGGCAAAGGAATAAAAAAAGGCAAGGTATAATAGTTAGTACCATCTTGTAGTGAACTGTTGTCTTCTTCATTGTGCAGACAAAGATCTTGTTGTTTTTTGTCACCAATTTCTTTATCCTAACAATCTTTTTGAGTTTCTTGACTTGATTGATATTTATGGAAAACTCATTTCCCCATATGCAAAAAGGGTCGAACAGTGGGTCAAAACCTCTGACAGCAGGACCTACATGTGCAAGGCCGAATTATTAAAAACCTAAGTATTAGAATGGTTCCTGCAAGTGCATAATAATGTGCTATTAGACAATGGACCATGCACGTGCTAACCTCGATTGTAAACCTAAGTGCTTCCCATTGTTTCCCTGCAACACATATAAGGCAGTTAGTCATCAGGTTAAGTAAGGGTTCGCATGCTATCAATAAAATCTGTTGATGAAAAATAAGCATATTGCAGATTCATCATATTAATTCAAGCCACATGGAAAACCCATTTATCCAAACCAAGCAAGATTAAGAACTGGGAAATATAGAACTTGTATATGTTTCTCATGTATTAAGTGCAGCCAAATTCAATTTATTCCTCACATGCACAACAATACAAAATTGTAACCACGACAATTGGACATTGCATTGCAGAATTGAACCAAGCAGTTAACTAAACACCACAACAAATGAACCAAACATTAATTGAGCACCACATTGCACAATATAACATACTCCTAATAGAAGATCAGACAGTTAACCAAACCAAGCATGCTTAAACAACTTGGAAATATAGCAATTGTATTTGTTTCTCATGTATTTAGTACGACCAAATTTGATTTACTTCTCACATGGTACACAATAACAGAATGCACCCACAACTATTGAACATCGCATTGCAGAATTGAACCAAACAGTTAACTAAACACCACAATACAAATGAACCAAACGTTAACTGAGCACCACATTGCACAATGTATAACCAAACCAAGCATGCTTGACAACTTGGAAATATAGCAATTGTATTTGTTTCTCATGTATTTAGTACAGCCAAATTCAATTTACTTCTCACATGGTATACAATAACATAATGCACCCACAACTATTGAACATCGCATTGCAGAATTGAACCAAACAGTTAACTAAACACCACAACACAAATGAACCAAATGTTAACTGAGCACCACATTGCACTATGTATAACCAAACCAAGCATGCTTGACAACTTGGAAATATAGCAATTGTATTCATTTCTCATGTATTTTGTAAAGATAAATTCGATTAATTTCTCACATGGAAGACAATACAAAATTGTAGCCTGAAGAATTGAACATCACATTTGCAGAATTGAACCAAACAGTTACCTGAAGACGACAATTAATTAACCAAACAGTTAATAAGTTAGCACCACACTACACAACATATAGAACATATACACAGGAGCAACAGATTGCATGGTAAAATTAGATAGCACAATTCACTAGAATTTGTTGTGGAAAGGCAGGAGCAGCACACGCAACGGGTAAACCGAGCATGCTTAACCGACGTAGCTAACAAATGGCAAGGTGCTCCTCCAAGATCTGGGGGTTGGCACGAATGATAGCCATCATGACCTCATCCGCGCGTGCGACCACGGTTTGCTTCTCCGCTGCCAAATGCTCCTTGAGCTCCTGGCTATAGTGCATGCACCATGGCTTAGGGTGGTGCTTATTTGGTGGATGGGTCGGTGATTTGGGTGGAAATTGCTGCGCCGGTGGTTGGGGAATGTGGGATGTGGAAGGAGGAGGAGGATGGGGGTCTGGTGTGGATTACCTGCCTGGATAGACAAAGCCGAGAAGCATGAAGGAGGGTCACCGACGAGGGGGGCGGCGCTGCAAGCAAGGAGTGAAGGTTTCAACTTGGAAAGGAAGGCGGAAACAGGAGAAATGTGGATTTTGGTATGGGGGAGGGGGCGGGGAGGTAGATATTTCCGCGAAAGCCAAAAATTTGGAACCGCTTCAGCGAAAAACTGGCGCGCAAAGTGTCATCACACACGGTCCCTTATTCAGAACTATGTACGATATGTGAACATCACAAACGGTTCAGATAGCTTAAACCGTGTGCGATGAGTCTGAACATCAAAAAATTTGGTTCCAATTTCCCTGGTTACAGTGCTCATCCACGTCATTGTATAATTTGGGTACACAAAGGAGACTACAACACACCCACACTTCTTAATCGAGCAAGTTCAGCAATTAAACAGAGCTAGCTGGCCAAAACATTACTCTAACAAATTAAAGACCGGCGCTCTTAATTAAAAAAACAAAGAGTACTACTACGGGTGGTGCTTGTCGATCTCCGCCGCCTCCTCCATGTCCATCTCGCGCCCGACGGTCTCCTAGGGAAGGAGCTCCATGGCATCCATCACACCATATTCGGCAAGCATCTCGCCATTCGCATCCACCATCTCTTTGGAAAAGGCTGCCACGAGCTGGGCGTGGGCGGTCGCGATCTGGGCTTGGACGGGCTCCGTCATCGCAAGTATGCGGCGGAGGAACGGATGGCTGCTCGAACACTCTCGGCGATTGCCAACTCTTCGGCCGTGGGTTGCCGACCGTTGTCGGAGAAGCTTCGTTCGATTTGTGCGGTGACCGCAACGAGCTGGGCGTGAGCGGCCTCGACATGGTCGTGTGCGGCCTCCATCAGGGCTAAGGCCACCGCTGTGGAACAGACAGCTGTTGTGCCACTCTCGCCAGCTGCTATCCCTGAGGCAGATGTTGCTGCTGCCACCTGAGAAGGAACAACGGCCGTTTGGGTTGCCATGGCTGCCCGGTCGCAAATTGCGGCTATGCTCATGCACCTTGTTAGCTCGCGCATGGCGGCTGCGGCCGCGCTCTCACCGGAGTGGGCCGCCAAAGTTGCCCTCACGACCCGGGTCCATGTCCCCATCTTTCACCAGCGACGATTGAACAGTGAAATGATATTTGGGGAGAGAACTAGTGTGCTTGACACACCGGCTGTGGACTGTAGCCGACGCACCTTCTCACGTAAGCCATAGGCGTACTATACACTGACGGTGCTCCAAGATATTTTGTACTGCATCTCACACGGTTGGAGATAATAAACTGTGTGGGATCTACTTGATTTTTAATTTTGATTTGAATTATAGCATGGGGTCACAACGGCAATGGATGGTGTTTGAATTGCTAGACCTTTTAGCTGCAGTGAACATACAACTATATGTGTGTCGTAAAAAAATGGAATTGTTCAGGGTTCCTTTGGATATTTTTATACGGTAACTTGGTTTTCTAGGCATTTCAGGTGCAGAATTCAGAATTAAACCACATGCTCCAATCCATAAAAATTTGAATTGCATGCACATGCTCTAATGCATATAAATTGGTTGAAAATTCAAATCTATGTCCATGGTTGCAAGCTTAGGTCACATGCAGAAATGAAAATGAATGTCAACCACCTTGACCCTATCGCTCAGCTGCTAACATTGAGATACATGCTTTTAACATTCTACTAAATCGAAAACTCGTCTAAAATTCATGAAACTTGACATGATATCATGGAACGACAACGACATGTCATGGTAAAAATATTATACCATTTGGGGCAGGTGTGGGTATAAGCTTCTCGCAAACCAGAGCTTCTCTCACAACAAGCCTGATGGTTTCAGTAGGGTACATGCCACCTTGGGGGACGAAACGATATATGTTGCCTCTTCTTACTTTCAAAATGTTTCTCGTGTCAACATAGAACAACACAAGTGTTGTGTCAATTTTTGCAATTTTTCGGGGTTCGTTTTTACATTTTCATGCATTAATTGCATTTTCAATGCATTTATGAGCACAATTCAAATTTGAACTACATGCACATGCTCTAATGCATATAAATTGGTTATAAATTCAAATATGTGTCCTTGGTTGCATGCTTAGGTCCCATGCAAGAAATGGGAATGAATGTCAAACACCCTGCCACCGTCACTCGGCAGCAAACATTGAGATTCCTGGTTTTTAAATTCTAGTAAATCCAAGACTCGTCTAAAATTCATGAAACTTGGCATGCTATCATGGAGCAGCATCAACATGCCATGCTAAAAATATTCTCCCGTTTGGGGCAGGTTTGGGGATATGCTTCTCACAATCCAAAGGCTCTCACAACAAGCCTGATGGTTTCGGTAGGGTACGTCCCACCTTTGGGGACGAAATGATATCCGTTGCCTCTTATTGCTTAAAAAAATCTAGTGTCAACATATAACAATAGGAGTGTTGTGTCAATTTTTGGGATATTCCGGGGTTTGTTTGGACATTTTTATGCATCAATTGCGTTTTCAATGCATTTATGAGCATAATTCAAATTTGAACTACATGCACATGCTCTAATGCATATAAACTAGTTGAAAATTCAAATCTATGTCCTTGGTTGCATGCTTAGGTCCCATGCAAGAAATGGGAATGAATGTCAAACACCCTGCCACCGTCACTCAGCCGCAAACATTGAGATTACTGTTTTTTAAATTCTAGTAAATCCAAAACTCGTCTGAAATTCATGAAACTTGGCATGCTATCATGGAGCGGCATCAACATGCCGTGGTAAAAATATTGTCCCATTTGGGGCAGGTTTGGGGATATGCTTCTCACAAACCAAAGGCTCTCACAACAAGCCTGGTGTTTTTGGTAGGGTACGTCCCACCTTTGGGGACGAAACGATATCCGCTGCCTCTTATTGCTTTCAAAAAATTTCTAGTCTCAACATAGAACAATAGGAGTGTTGTGTCAATTTTTGGGATTTTCCGGGGTTCGTTTGGACATTTTTATGCATTAATTGCATTTTCAATGCATTTATGAGCACAATTTAAATGTGAACTACATGCACATGCCCTAATGCATATAAATTGGTTGAAAATTCAAATCCGTGTCCTTGGTTGCATGATTAGGTCCCATGAAATAAATGGGAATGAATGTCAAACACCATGCCATCGTCATTCGGCCAAAAACATTGAGATTCCTAGTTTTTAAATTCTTGTAAATCCAAAACTCGCCTGAAATTCATGAAACTTGGCATGCTATCATGGAGCAACATCAACATGTTGTGGTAAAAATATTGTCCCATTTGGGGCAGGTTTGGGGATATGCTTCTCACAAACTAAAGGTTCTCACAACAAGCTTGATGGTTTCGGTTGGGAACGTCCCAACTTTGGGGACGAAATGATATCCGCTGCCTCTTATTGCTTTCAAATTTTTTCTAGTGTCAACATAGAACAATAGGAGTGTTGTGTTAATTTTTGGGATTCTTTGGGGTTCGTTTGGACATCTGTATGCATTAATTGAGTTCTCGATGCATTTGTGTGCATAATTCAAATTTGAACTACATACACATGCTCTAATGCATATAAATTGGTTGAAAATTCAAATCTGTGTCCTTGGTTGCATGCTTAGGTCCCATGCAAGAAATGGGAATGAATGTCAAACACCCTGCCACCGTCACTCGGCCGCAAACATTGATATTCCTGGTTTTTAAATTCTAGTAAATCCAAAACTCGTCTGAAATTCATGAAACTTGGCATGCTATCATGGAGCGGCATCGACATGCCGTGGTAAATGTTTTGTCCCATTTGGGGCAGGTTTGGGTATGAGCTTCCCACAAACCGGAGCTTCTCACAACAAGCCTGACAGTTTCGGTAGGGAATGTCCGACCTTCAGGGACAACATGATATCCGCTGCCTCTTATTGCTTTCAAAAAATTTCTAGTATCAACATAGAACAACAGGAGTGTTGTGTGAAATTTTGCAATTTTTCGGGGTTTGTTTGAACAATTTTATACATTAACTCGGGTTTCTCGGCATTTTATGTGCATAATTCAAATTTGAACTACATGCACATGCTCCAGTGCATATAAATTGGTTGAAAAAACAAATCTTTGTCCTTGGGTGCATGCTTAGGTCCCATGCAAGAAATGGGAATGAATTTCAAACACTAGGGCACTGTTAATTGCCGGCAAAATGTTGAGATACTTTGTTTTTAAATTCTAGCAAATCCAAAACTCGTCTGAAATTCATGAAACTTGGCATGCTATCATGGAATGGCACCCGACATGCTGTGATATTTTTTGTGTCCATTTTGAGAGAAGAAGCACTCGTATAACAACCAACAAAGGCATTTTCAAACAAATAGCTGCCACTCTAACCTCGTAAATGTTTCTATAATTCAAATCGTGTGTTATGTTAACCATTCACGTGATGCCACGTGTCTTCGTTCTAATGGCTATAGGAGGTGCCGTGCGGACAGCTGCTTGACTGAATGGGAGGCGTGCGAGCACAGTCCGGTGCGCAGGCTAACCAAGAGGCGTGCAAGCTGTCCTACAATGCGTAGCCTCACCAGGAAGCGTGTGAGATGTACGTTGCACAGACTCACTGGGAATCAAGCCCTTTGACTTCCATGGCCGTCCCCCTTCCTCTCCATTAATGGCGCCCGAGCCGCTGCTTAATACGGGTGGCCTTACTGTTCGCCTCCTATTCCCCTCCCTCCCGCAGACCTCCAGCAACGCCATGGCGCAAAAGGATCATCTGCCACTAGTCTTCAAGTTTGGTGAATTCGACTCCGAGCCGGAGGAGATAGAAAATAAGGAGGAATGGGGCCTCATGGATATGGCTCAGAACGAGCTGGCCACGGCGATTGCTGCCCCCGCTCCCGTCCTAGCTCCCATCCCCGCGGCCGTGCCAACGACCATCCCCGTATCATTGATGGGCTGGTCGCCGAGCACTATCGCAGAGCTGGAAGCTGCGGGCGTCACCGAGGTCTACGCGGACCCGCGCGAGCTCGTGTACATGCCAGCACCGGTGCCAGCGCCAGTGCCCGTTCCCATGCGCGTGCGCGCCCCTCCACCCACTGCGGCGCCGGTCCCCGTGCGTTTGGCTGCACCCGCGGCGCCCGTGCCCGTGCGCGCGCCCCCCTCAGCGGCATGGGACGCCGCTGTCGACCGCTACCTCTTAGCGTCGCCAGCTGCCGTCCTCCCGCGCCTCGCTCGTCGATCGCGCGACAACGTGATGTTTGATTTACAAGTGAAGAACATTTTGAGTTGTCTTGAAGACTTCAACAACAACGTCCCGGAGGACGACAACGACAAGGACGGCGCGGCACGCCGCCTCCGCCACCGCCAGAAATATTTTTTTCTTGGGTTTAATATTGTATCTTGATTGCAAACGTTTTAGTTAGAACACCCGTATGCAAACCGACAACTTCCCCAGGAAGCCAAGGGAAAATGTGCCGAGCAGGATTTGTGCAGCTCTTGATCGCAAATGTTTTAGATAGAACACCCGTATGCAAAGCGAGAGTAGGAGTTGTGCATCTCTTCAACGCAAACGGTTGTGTTGGATGACCCGTGTGCAACCACTTAAAAACAATTTGGTAAGATTTGCATCTGTCAAATTGGGTATGTTGCCATTTGTCAAACTTGAAAGATTGACATTTGTTGATCTAGTAACATTGCCATTTTTCAACCTTGTAACACTGCGATTTGTCAAAATATGCAGGTAAAAATCACAAGCACTATCTAATTTTTGCAACTAAAATTCAGTAATTAAGCATAGATTTCATTCATAGATTAAGCAGTCGTGCTTAATTTGTACAAACAGTTCAACTCGTCAGCTGAACTGACCAAAATTTTCCCCAATTGTTGCCAACCAGGTACCGAAATAGCTAGTTCTACTTTATGTACTAGCTAATTTTTAGTACGTTGTACAATTCCACCACATCTATAGTCTGATGAACTGAACAAAATAACCCCTAAATACTACTACTACTACTACTACGACAGAAGGGGCTTTGTACTACTTCCGACAGCCTCTGCTCTGCCGAGCACGCTCAGTAAGAGGCAGAGGAGGAGGAGCCTACCGATGAGCTGGAGAAATGCAATACGGTGCCTGCCGCTGCTGCATGTTTGGCGACGCTCGCCAGCTCGAACGCCCACTGCCGCTCCAGACGATCCCTCTCGAAGCGGTGGTTCTCCTCGTAGATCTCCTGATTCCTCGCCTCTAAGGTGGCGTGTGCCGCGGCCATGGCGGTGGTAAGGCTATTTGCATGCTTGACGAGGCGCTCCTCCTCCTCCCACGGGAACTCGGTGTAGCGTGCAAGGTTGCTGACGCATGTGCCGACAACCACCTCCGCCTCCCACCTTCGGGTGGCGGTGGCGGAATGGGTGATGACCCCGGCGGTCGATGGTGGGCTGGCGGCTAGGGCGGTCGATGATGGATGACGGACACGACCACCACCTCCCGCCTTCGGGCCGCGGTGGCCACCTCCCTCCTTCGGGCCGCAGCGGCGGAGTGGGCGATGGCCCTGGCTTTCGATAGTGGTGTGGCGGCAATGGCGACCGGCAACAGCTACGGACGGGCACCGGCGGCGGAGCTTGTGGTGGGTGTTCCATGCAAATCCAATAGGGATGCCTTGCGCACTACACTACGTCGGGGACTGCTCCGCTGCCGTGGTGTAGTCTCCCAGCTGGAGTTGTCGTCTAATGACGGTGGAGTGGCTGAGCGACCATGATGGACCGGTGCCATTGGCAATTGTGGGAGAAGCAGATGAGATAAGCTACAGGGAACGCAGGCCGGTAGGCATTGGGATTTTGGGGGATTTCACCCAATCAGGTGGGAAGCTTGCGTGGGAATGGGCTCACCGACGATTCATTGGCGCCACCGTTTGGCCAAAAGAATGCTCCTGTGCGTTGCGCAAGCTTGCGATGTAAGCCGTCTGCGGCAGCGGGGTGAAAAAACATGCGAGAGGAGGACGAAAGGCCACGTACAGATACGATTAATAAAAAAATATTTGCGATTGAATTACCAACTATATACTCGTCCTGGTTTATAAGTAGGACTTAACTAATAAAATACGAATGCGTGTCGCCAAAGATTATATAGTTGGATTCGTATTTGAACATAGTTTCCAATTATATAATATTTATGACATGCATTAACATTTTGTTGGTTAAAATAAGGGCAAAGTATGGCACATAATATAAAGGGGACTATAGACCAAGACAAAGGTAGTAGCACATGTCCGCTCTCTACACAGCGACGCAAGTGTCGGCCGGCTTGTAGGCGACCATTTCCTGCGTGTTCAACTGCTTATGCATGTGGTTGCTTGCGGTTGAGGCGGCCGCGGCGTGCTCTGCTCACATCCTGCCACATGCGCTCTACCTTCTCGCGTCCCTCCTGGTGCTCTGCCCTCGTCCCTCCACGCGTGCTGCCAATGTTTGGGGCCGGCGCACGATCACACACGTTTGTGTGCATGCGGTTGCGCCGGGCGCGGCTCCACAATGCAGTTACCCGATGCAAAAACTGCCATGCGGATGCACCGAGAATCCAGGCCGCCCGGCCCCCATTTATTCCTGCGGCCATTTACCTTCATCTCTCGCGTCACACGACACAATGAGCACCTCCATGACGACACATACAGAGAGGACATTTAGCGGTTCCAAGTGGCGATCCCCGTGGCTTAATGGCGCTCCCAGCGATCGACGACGACAATTGCGGGCAATTCACCATGCATCACGTAGTGGACACCCACGTGAGGGGGAAGGCCCTCTCAGTGGTGTACACGAACGATCCGGTGTCGGTGGAGAGCTTCATCCAAACTATGGAGCAGTTCCTTGCCGAGGACAAGTACCAATTGGTCGGCTTCAACCTCGAGTACACCACCGGTCGTGTCGGGCACGATCAGAAGGTTGTCGTCGCCCAATTGTGCATGCGACATGATGTCCTCGTCTACCACTACCACCTGGCCACAAGGCCTTGTGAGCGTTTCTCCAGTTTTATCAACAACTCCGATTACAAGTTCGCTGCAGTGGACACCACCAAAGATCTAAAAGCGCTCAAGGTTTCGGGCTTAAAATGCCCGAATCTTGTCAACATCCAGGACCACTACAAGGTATGGCGCAGCGCCAAGAACAAACTGAACTCCCTGGTTGGCCTCGCCTCGGCCATCCTCGACCCCTACTACATGAAGATGAAGGATGAGAGCAAGAAGGACAAGGACACCTGGCATAGTGTTTGGCATAAGAGACTGGATGAAGAACACGTCAAGTACGCAGCCAATGACGCGTACACAAGCTATGAGATGTACTGGCGGATCGTTGACATTAGGAAGTGTCTTGTTCATGACCCAGCCGAGGGATCGAGCCACAGAGCAGTGGCGGGAGCGTCACAAGAAGTAGATGACTAGACAATCGTTTCTCCTACTTTAGAATGCATGCAATTGTTTATTGAGGTGTGTGTGAATGATCTGTATAGTCACTCATGTAATTGGATGTTTATTTCAGTTATATATATATATAGACACACACACATGTTATTCTTCTGTAGACAGAGCAAATCACATGACTTATTAGCAGCAATCATCTGTGTTATTATTGGTCTTCGCATACATTTTTTATCATGGACCTGTTTGCCGCGTATCACACACATATTGTTCAGTTGAACCCCGTTTCCATTGTGTTGCGCAATAAAGGCTGCAAAGAGAGATCTACAGCAGCAAGGACCAGCTTCCCTACCGATAGCTCATCTAATAGAACTCCCAAGTTAACTGTGCTGAGGCTGGAGTAGTCATGAGATGAGTGACCGGATAGGAAGTGGACTCAATATTAACTAGTTGGATGGGTAACTGCAAAGGTTTATTATAAACCTTTGTATTATAAACCTTTGTACTGACCCATCCCATCTAGTTAATATCGAGGTCTTTGTTTTGTAATTTTTGACATTTTTTGTTTTTTGAACACATGTTGATTGGCTTGAAGAAGGTCTATCTCGTTACTTTTTGATAATTGTTTATATACAAGCAACTAGTTTGCATTTTTTTCAAAGTTTTTTGTGCGAATAGAATCACACACGAACTTACTATAGTAACCGTCTGTGTTATAATTTCTCATCGCAAACAGTTCATCCGAGTGGGCTGTTTGCTGCGTATCACACACATCTGGTTTACACGAATCATTTGTGTTCTTTTGGCTGATCGCAAATGCCGCATATCACACACATCTTGTTAAGATGAACCGTTTCCATTCTCTTGCCTAATCGAAAACAGTTTGTATGAGTGAACCGTATGCAGTATATCACACACACCTTGATCTGGCTGACCGTTTCTGTTGTATTCCCTAATAGCACACAGTTCATTGAAGGGAACTGTATGCCGTATATCTCACACACATTGATATGACTACCCGTTTCTGTTGTTCTTCCTCATCGCAAACAGTTCTGCTAGATCAACTGTATGCCCTTCATCGCACACGCAACTAAAATCTGAACCGTGTTTGATGCATCCGTCATCACAAACATTTTGCACATTTTAGACAGTTCTCTGACACCACCGTTTGCGATTATTGCATCACACACAGTTTCTCAAAGGGTCTTTGATCGTAGTGTCGCTTTAGTACCATTCTGCAGTAGTGTACATGAGTAACGCGCCGAGTCACGTCGTCGCCTCATGTGCAGAGCCATGGCTAATGTCGAGCAGCTCGGCGCTCAAGCACGAGTATGACGTTGGTGTTGAGCCAGGTGAATACATGCTCGGTGTTTGCGGAGGCCGCCAGCAAACGTCTAAACAGTAATGTCAGGCGCCGCCGGGGTGCGCATGTGATGGGCTCGACGTTTGCGTTGCGCCATGAGCAGAACTTTGGTTGAGAGGGCGACGTGCATGCATTAGCATGGTTTGATAGCGTGAGCATGAGTGTCTGCACGCGTACATGCTACTTGTGTCTATGGACAGTGTGCGCTAATGTGTGCATCACGTATAATATAAAAATCGGTTTGTGCATTTAACGCAAGTATTTCATTTCCATTTGGATGACGAGTGTGCGTTGCAGCGACGAGTCCGTGGTTTGATTCCTCACATATGAATAAGTTTGGTTTTTATTTCTTTCTCCACCGGCAGGTAAGCCCACATAGATAGATAGTAGATATAGAACACGAGTTGATGAGGCACATGCGGACTGTTTGACTTGTCAACCAGATAAATATGGAGCTATACGCTGAGCCAGTGACCGTATAATCACCATATCTCGTATACAATGATCAAAGTGAGCTATCAAGACAAGTTCGACGACCGCCAATGCATTTTACTTGGTAATAAATGACCAGGATTTAAGGGGAATCCAAAATTTCTTCGTCTTCTGTGCTTGAGCTCTTGACAAACCAATGCACTATACAGTTGTCCGGCAACTCCACCCCAGAGCTCTCACCAAGCGCTGTTCATGCCACCGCACTACACACTAACTAGTAAGGAAGAGATGGCATCCCGCTGCGTCGAGTTCCTCGCCGCCCACGACCGCCCACAAAATGGTAGGGAAGCAATGGCATCCCGCCATGCCGAGTTCATCGCTGCTCGTGACCTCACACCTACGTGGGCGGACTTTGAAGCTGCCAAGGCCGAATGGGCGGTAGAGCAAGAGGCGGTCAAAGCCACACAGAGGGAGCGGAAAAGGCAGAAAGCACTCAAGAAAAGAGAGGCCTGCCGCCGCCAGAAAGAAGAGGAGGCACGCGCTGCTGCGGAGAGCTCGACGGAGATCCAAGCACGGTTGGGTGTCGCCGACAAAGCCGGGAAGGAGAACGACGGCATATGGCCAGCATGTGAGAAGTAGTAGTACTAGTAGTTAGTGTGTGTTTCTGTGTCGCCCGTATGTTTGTTTAATTAATTACAAGCATGTCTAGTACTAGTTACTACTGTAGTTTTTAGAGCAAATTACCAGTACATTAGCCTAGACACAATGGAAAAATTCCTATCCTATGCATCAAATGGCATCTCTTTCTCTATAGGAATTGAGATGCATGTCATCTCACTTCCTATGATTTTCTTATTCCTATAAAATTCCCATCCTACTAGAGTACAGTACTACTATAGCTAGCAGTACTGCTAGTATAGTAGTTTCCTTCAAGAAGCGGAATTCAACGAAGCCATGATGGTTCCTTCGTCCGAGCAACTTCACAGTGGGAAAGGTTGGGCCTGTGATTTGACGGCCCATTAGTACTGCGGCGCGACGACCGGGGTGACTCTCCCTTGGAGTTCTGCGTGCATGCAAGTGGACTAGGATGGTCGATGTCCCACATGTCGGTGAACGAAAGTATTCTTTCCGATATCTTTTTTTTGCATCGATATTCTTTCTGATATCGAGGAGTGAGGAAACCGCGTGGTATAGTATCACTGCTGATTTATATTTATTATTAATATTTTATGAAAGCTAGTGTTTCAACTCTTATGATGAAGGAGTGCCAAACACGACACGTGCTGGATGTCCCACACGTCAGCAAAAGGAGTGGGACATGAACAGCGTGGTAGAGCTTCTCCACTTCTTCCACTTCTGGGTCGGAGACCACATGTAGTAGTACTAGTGGTATGAACGATACAAAGTGTGACCCGGAGAGAAAGACACGTCTAGTTGGAAGGTCTCCGGCCATAGACGTAAACAAATATAAAACCTAATATGTGCCTCCAATTAATATAGTAGTAGAGTACTTAGGCATGTACATCATAACATCAGCGTGCATTGCACGTACAACATTTAGTGGTAGTAAGAGACAAATGCCTATATGCCATGCATGTTCATACTGTTTGTGCCTTTCTACTTCACTTACTGTGCTACATTACTCAGGTTCGTACGTCCACTTCTAGGTACATGTCCGTCTTGTAGTTCTACTCCCACGTGTACTTCATAGATGGAACAATCCATAACGGTGGGCAACGAGAGTCCATATCATCGCAACTTCTGTGGCTCCCCATGATGGAGACTCGTCCAAACTATGGCCATCCTCGACACGGAGCAGTCACGTGCTCTCAGCCACCGCGTTTCTTCAAAGCTGGCGCTAGTGAGAGGCCACCTCCGCTCTGGCCGGGCATTAATGCGGCACTGACGCTCCGGGCGACGCTGACTATTTCATGCGGTAAGCGCGCGCCGGGAAGGGAGGGGGTATGGGTCGGCCAAGGCGGTCAGACGCGGGCGTGGTGGTGGTATTGATTTTGAACAGTTTCAGGTGTAGGGCCGGTAGTTTGCAAAACTACTCAATTATTGCACTCGGTTTCCTAAGAAATTGTGGTAAAAACGTTACTTGCAATGCATGCATGCGTGACCAATATAAATGACCAATAAAAAACTAGTACATGCATGCAACAATTTAATGGACATTGTAATCTCAACATGTGATGGGGAGCTCTAAATTTGAATTTGGAACTTATAAAACGAAAAGTTAAAAACAAATAAACTAGAAGAGAGGGAGTATACCGTAGGATGTGTCCCATACAAAACAAGTCCCCTGGTTTGTCACTGCGAAGATGCGGTTAGAAAGGAGCGTCTTCGTACTCGTACGTCAACAAATCAGCCGCGGACAACATGGTCCACCTTTGACCACCATGTACAGGGTTCATGAAAGCAATCGCGATGTCGAACACTATGATGAGAGTGTAATTTTGGTTGGTGGACGACCTTATCGGGGCTTCCGGGATTGCTATCTTCTTCAATCTCACCATGGTTCCATCATACCAATTCAGGTGATGGCCCGTTGCATGGCTGATCCCAATGTTGGACAAAGGTTCTACGGGAATGGTGTCACCATTGTAAATATTGTGCAAATTGATGTTGGTACCCTCCCGTACATATGCAAGCCAATCTCCACTTGCACCAAGCCTAACTTGTGAAACAGTGGGCAGCGGGGGAATTAGGAAATGTACATGGAAGTAGTCTTTAGAATGCATTTACTACGTGATCAAACTCATCACTTACCTGCTCATCGGACAAAATCCGAGTGCCCCTCAACGTTGGCATCTCAAGGGGCATCAACTTTCAACTACAGCCACGCCACATTAGAGAGCCCCCCAACTTCCCAAGGAAACATCCTCGTGCATTGCACGTAACATCAAGATGCATTTGTATGAGTAGTTTATCTTGTGAGAGAAAAGAATGAACGAGGGAAGGCCTTATTTGCAAATGTGGAGAGGGGTGTGGGTATCTTTTTGCAAAATTGCCATAGTTTTCTTCCTATCCGTCAGATATAAATCGGACGACCTATATTGCAGGATTGCAGGCACACCATCATCACCAACTCTGTTTTTATAAGAGTAGTAGATTAGTAGAAGAGAGATAGAGATAGATAGATCGATTATTAGTGAGCTGGCGGGCGGTTCATTGTATGACACGTTCGCGTCCATACACTAGCCCGGAATTAAAGCACGCACGACATTTACAGCAACTGGGATTAGTTGATTTCTAGGCGCATGGACCTACGCGGACTAGCGGTCCTAGTCACCCTTTTTCAAACACGCCTTCGACAAGTACGTGCGTGACATGCGTGCATGGAAATCTTGTGTGACCAAACCGTGCGAAGCGGAGCGGTAGGCTGTCGAACTGTAGCCTGCATGTTGCAGCCATGTTATCCACACACAACCTAAAGGCTAATTCATACTCCGCTAGACTATACTGTACAAATATGCATTGTTTGGCACGAACGTTCCTTGGAGCTCATGCTGCAACTGGCGTACTCCACAGCCCGCTTCCCTTATCCTTCCTCTTCCACCGCCCGCGCACGTCCGCGGGAATCGACCGAGAAACCCTTATATAGTTGTGCTAGCACAAAAAGATGCATGCATGACCACTAAAGTTTCCTTTCTCTTATCTCTATGAAATAAATGTGGCATGAAACTCAAAGCCCTTTAAGCCTGAGTGTAATGGAAATAATCGTCCTCCTCCGGCCCCGCTTCGCCTGTGTTGTCGTCCTCCTGTTCCGGCTCCATGTCGTCGTTCTCCTCCTCCGGCTCCACGTGCTGCTCCGCCTCCAATGCCTCCTCGTCCGGCTCCGGCTAGTCCGGACTCTGAAGGTAGGGCGGCTGTGATCCGGGCTGCACGCCGCCTCTAGATTAAAGCACTACTCCAGCGGGAGTATGGCGTATGTCGTTACCTTTGGCCGGGCCATGGCTATCGGGCGATGACGACCAGAGAAGAGGTGGCGGAAGTGGAATGAATGCGGATACTGTTTGAGTTTGCTGTCCGGCTTAAATAAATGCGCAGCATCACGTGTACCCACGGGTGCACAAATTGTAACATACGGGTCTACTTAAGGGGTGTCACGTAACTAGTATGTGTGTAAGATTCTGAGAGACAGAGTGCGTGTGTGCGACTCTACTCTTCGGACATGTACTCAACCTTTTGCATCGGGATATAAGTATAGTGGTATTACACTATAGCTAGTGATTTACGTGGCCATGTTAACGTGGTTGTGTAAAAAAATGTCACTTCCTATTCGTGATTTGCGTTATATAATTATGAGAAGTTTGCTAACTACTAAAGTAAAGTGGAATTTGTCCATGTTATACAAGTAAATTAAGGTGATTATTTATCATACGAGTAAGGTTGGACGAAGGGTGGTAGGAACAAATGCTCCGCCTAGAGCATGTGTGAGAGAGATGGAGTCTTAGTGTGTGGGTGGGTGGGTGCGTGTGTGTGTGTGTGAAGCGGAGTCTTCGGTGGCAAAAGTAATTTAAGTGTGTGTGGCTTCATCGTAGAGAGGTGATGTTTATGGCAGAGATGACCAACGAGGGGGTGTGAGAGAGAAGAGGCCCATAGAGAGGGAAGAGAAGGTGTGTGCGCATGAGAGGGGTCGACATCGAGAGAACGTGTTTGTTCGACAGACACTAAGGAAGACTACTATCTATCGATGGTGCATGTAGGCGGGAATTAAACGAAGGGATGGTCTTATTGGTTTCGGGGATATAGGGGAAGAGTGAGAGAAGGGCGTAGCTAGAAGGAGATTGTTAAGTGTGAGTGGGTGTTTTACCCATACAGGCGGAAGTTATCTGCACACAAGAAGAGAACGATTCAATGTGGGGTTAGGGCTGAGGGTAATTAACTACGTATGAAGACATAGGAGACCTTGAACGTGCATGTGCGAGAGGTATACATGTATACGTGGGATGTGTGTGTGTGCGGGCGCGCCCATGATCGAGATAAAAGAATGAAGACATAAGTCATAAGATCAACGACATGGGAGAGACGGATCGGTATGATAGTATGCATGTGAGAGTGGAGGGAAGAAGGCCCGATAATTGAGCATGTGTTTTTGTCTTTAAGAGATAGTGGCATGGGTTGGAGCATGCCACTATGGCGAGCAGAGGGAGCGAGACACAACGGTTGTGCAAAAGAGATCAACCTATAGATGCATGTATGAAGAGACAGATATAGTGTGTGTGATAGGAAGCAAGAGTGTGTGCGAGAAAGAAATGTTGACGGAGAAGCTACAGATAGATAGAGAGATAGAGATGCTAGCTAGAGGGACATTGGCTAGTTTGAGTGTTGGAGATGACCGCCGAGTGGTTCCGAGGGTGAAGTTATGTGTGCGTGAGAGAACGATAAAAAAAGAGGGCGCATGACTGCATGTAGAGAGAAACATATATATTGTGCGTGATAGGAAGCAAGAGTGAGGGCGAGAAAGAAGGTTGATGGAGAAACAAATAAATAGAAAGATAAATATGCTAGCTAGTGTGTGTGTTAGAGATTATTGTCGAGTGGCTCAAAAGGTTGAGTTATGTGTGTGGGTGTGAGAGAGATAGAGAGAGGGTGCATGTGAGTCACATACAAACAAATATCAGAGAGAAATGAGATCCCAAGAGATGGAGTTTTGTGTTTGTCAGAGAGAAAGATATTTCACAACGAGAGTGATAGATAGAGAGACATATCAGGGAACGCGGGATATCTCTAGGGAGAGAGAGTGTGTGTGAGCGACATACAAGAGAATGGTGGAGAGATATGAGATCCTGGGAGACAGAGTTTGTGTTTGTGTGTGAGAAAGAGATATTTAAGAGGAAGAGTCATAGCTTATCATACCTAAGGAGCGCAAGACATCTCTATGTGAGATGGGGTGTGCGAGTGGCACACAAGGGAATAGTAGAGAGAAATGAGACCCCGGGAGATGAAGTTTGTGTTCGTGTGGGAGAAAGAGATTTCACAGGGAGAATCATAGTTAGAGACACATAGCAGGGAGCGAGATATACTTAGAGAGAGAGAGAGAGAGAGTAAAGGTCGAGGGAGAGAGTGTCGTCAGTGTGTTACGAAGATAAAAGATCATTGTCGACATACAAGTAGCACAAGAGATACCCAAGAGAAGATGAAGGCGTATAGGTCTAGAGAGAGATATAAGCATGAGTGATAGCTATATGAGATAAATATCTGGATTAAAGGGGATTCGAATATTTAAACTAGAGATCACGACATCGATAATATCATAACGAAAATTCATGTATCAAACATGCATATTCATTTGAATTTGGGGATACGTGTAATGCTATATAGTTTATCAATATTAGTGATCCATAGATTCTTTAATTAGAGACAATGCATGGTTTATATGCAATTAATGTCTAAACGGAATTACACTATATGTAGCATGTGTGAATAACATTATACATGTTTGAGAAGTAAAAAACCACATGAAACACACATTAATTGGAGATGTTGGCGAGGAATGCATACATTGGATTTCAACATAAAAGTGGTTTCAAATATTTGAAATCCAAATTAAGATGGATCCAGCCTTATGAATCTAAGATCATGCCATTTGTAAACCATATTTATGTATAAAGGGTGTTGTGTCTTTGAAAGTATATATAAAAATGATGTATATAGAATTTTATTCCAATCGAAAATGGTCCTGCCCGAACAAAAATAGAATACAATTTGGATTCAAATTGAGTTGGCACGGTAAACGTGCACTCTTGCTCTGCAAAAATTTGAATGAAGCGGGGAAAGTCGCAATAACCGCCCGAAACCAAAATCTGTGAGATGGAAATTGCTGCCTATCCCTGACACGCAAAGCCTATCGGCTCGATTTCTATAGGTTTCAATAGGGGTAGGTTTGTAATTATACTCAAACGTGACATAACCGCCTCTCACCCAGATTTATACACGGCGGGCGCCAAAACACAGTGTCTCCTAGGCCGAAATCGCCTCCCTCCCCGGTTCATACACGGTGGGCGCCAAAACAAACTTTCATCGGCAAATATTCGGTGTATGTGAGATTACCGTCCTATCCCCAACCGACTAATATTGCTGTGATGTAGGAAATTTTTAACGGGGGCTAAGTTTGTAAATTTCCTTGCATTTGAGACAAGTGCACCCTGAAGACATGGTTCCCCCTTCCTCTCTCCCTCCATTTCCCCATTCGTACTCCATGGGTGCCAAAACATCCTCTCCACCTCAGCCTCCTCCAGCCACCACCCCATCCACCGCCGTACTCCTCCACCATGCCAGAGCTAATACCCCAACGTCGTCGTCCATTACAAGAGAACGACCTCTCTCATCCACGGCTTTGGACCGGTATCCTTGCATCCCGTCCTCTCACTTCATCCCCGCTGTCGTCCACCTTGCCAATGCCGCTCCTACGACCGTCTCGTCCATCGTGCCGGGATATTTCCCTCGCCGCCACTGTCTACCCTCCTAGATCTACTTCCACGCTGCCGACAGCCATTGCTACCACAACACCGTCAAATTCTTAGCAGATGCATACATGGTGCCGTACCAGAGGCGGTACTCTTTCGTATCTGCTCAACTTATTTATCGCAGTAAGAAAATAGATCGCCACTGCTTTACTGTGATTTCTTGTCCATCACTTACTTGTTAGTTGGAAGAAAACATTGGTTGTGAAGTTGCCTTGGTCCGGTTTGCACCTTCAGATCCGCCATGGCACGCCCAGCACTAGTTAAATGACAATAGACTAACTTTCAAAATTGGGTCAGTCAATTTTTGAGAGTTTGCCGGAGTTCGCCGGTGGGAAGGAAGGGGCTCGCCGGAGGGCTCCCCCATTATCTATCTTAGGGTTTTGGGTGGGGACAGTGGTTGTGGGGGGTTGTCGTCAGGCTATGGTGGGGCCTCGCTGGAGCCAAAACTCGAGGCGAGTGGGGGTGTGGGGTTATCTAGAGGGATGGCCGGGGGCGGCGGAAGATCGGAGGTGGTGAGCGGTTTAGGGGAGGGCGGGGGCCGGTGGTTCGGTCGGCGACTTGTGCGGTGGTCTTTAGGGGAAGAATAAGAGGCGAGGAAGAAGAAGGGTTAGGAGATGTAGGATCTTAATCCAACCGCCTGAAATGGTCGGCTGACCCAAATGACGAAAGTCAGGCGACTTGCATGTAGACATTCCCATATATTCAATACTATTATTGTAGGTGCAAGCAGTGCTCCTCAACCCATCAAGCTAAATAACATGCCACTCATAATTCCAAAGTTAGTTGCTCAAATACGAATCTGATATGATGCTGACATGTACTAAAACAGAGAATGTTTAATTGGTCAGTTAATGTTTCTACTTTACTTTCGAAAAGCACATGCGCCACATATCGAGGGACAACAGGGAGTTGCGTTCTTTATGCGCTCTGGTTCATCATGTGTGGCCAACCAACATTTTATTATCCAAAATCTGCTTGCTCTTCTTTAGCATGCTCCTCTTCTGTTCTTCCTTTGTAAGTACTCTCTTCGTACTTAAATATAAGTCTTTGTAGAGATTCCTCCATGGACTACATACGGAGCAAAAGGAGTGAATCTACACTCGAAAATGTATCTATATACATCCGTATGTGATCCATAGTGGAATCTCTACAAAAATTTGTATTTAGGAACAAAGGGAGTATAATAGTTGTATAGTATGTTCTTTGTAGTGAAGAGGAGCAGGGATATTTGCTGTGTACATGTTTATTCGGTCGCTTGTCATGGACGCTTTCAACTCTTTGAGTAAGTCTTCATATCGATTGTCATGGACACTTTCAACTCTTCATATTCGATCGCATGTGTTGCCTTTGAGAGTTAGACTGATAGTAACAGTACTACGCCTTCAGTTGTAGAGAGATGGTATGCGAAGCCTTTCTAGCCATACTGACAATACTAGCACATATATTCCAGCAAGTTCCACTTTCCTTATTTTACTCTTGATACTTAGGTTTTTCCCATTATATCTACACTGCGATCTGCGTAGGTGCTTTGTGTCCTACTAGCAGCTGTCCACCCTTTAAAGCTAAAGAACACACCAATCATACATCCTAAGGTTCTTCAAATACGAATGTGATATGATACTGACATTAGCTAACATACATACATTTAGTTGCTTAGCTAATGCTCCCACTCAAGTTTCCAAATGCATGTGGCCGCATATAGAGAGTCATCATGGAATTGCATTTCTTTGGGCGCCCTGATTCATCATGGGTGGGCAACCAACATTGTATAGAAAGAAGGGAAATCTCAATAATATGCTTCCCCTTCTATTCTTTAACATGTTCTTCTTTAGTAAGTATTGTATGTTCCTTGTCAGGAAGGGGAGCAGGGACATCTGCAGTCGACAGCTCTATTGGGCCGGTTCTGCTACATGATTTCGCACTTCAAGTTGGTCTGCCATAATATCCCGGAAAGGGTGGGAGCAGTGCGGTCTTCGATAGACTAAACTGATAGTAACAGTTGTGCGCCTTTAGATGAATAGAGCTGGCATGTAGGTGATCAATAGGCTGCATATTAGTAGCGGCAAAACCCTGTATTTTACAGCCAGTTCCGCTTTCCTGATTTATTTATGGTGGTTATGGTGTACCCCTATTATCTGCACTACGATCTGCCTACTGACTCTGTGCTCTCATTATCATGGTTTGGCAATAAACTTTCTATACAGTATATTATGAACCTATCGTCTGCCAACTATCCTTACATCTGGAGCTCCCAACAGGGAGCCTAATTTTTTGTGTAGTTGTGCCAGATTATATTAATCTACTCACCATATTACAACAAACATGGCTCTCTCATCAGAATCCAGTGATAGCACACAAGGGTTTACAGGGAGCCCCTATTGTATTACAATATCCTCTGCATTACAAAGATAATCTAACTACTTTTTATGTTTTCATGCTTTTCAGATATTGTACGTAATCACAATGAATATAAGAATGCACACATCAGAAGAATATTACGGAACAGTTCAATGGGTAAAAAACTTGGCATCAAGGGATTGAGGTCCATTGTGGATGCAATGAAACCCACATGCTCCCGACCAATAGATTCATATTCAGAACATGATCCTAATGACTATTCTGAGCTCTAGGAGTCAAAGGCAGATGGCCTATCCTGTTCACCCAATAAGGTGTTTGTTCTAATTTGGCAAGGTTTTATTGGTTGCACATATCTTGCATAAGGTGTCTTGCATTTCTTTTCCTTCATTGCACCGCCATCTGCTTAGTTTACTCATGATATATGTGAAGATGCCATGCCCATCCATTATCAACACCTATTCCATTTGTCGTCATACCATGTTTTTCCATTCAAATGTTGTTCTTGTGTTTCAGACATCCAAAAGGAAGAGGGTGATTACAGAACCTGAAGGAGTACAAGCAAAGTCCTTGAAAAGGTGGTGCTACCAGAGAAATCACATAGCACCCGACGTATATTGGCGATAGAACCAGCGCCGCAAAACCTAGGATATCGCAACTATGCTGGTCACTGCTTTGCTCTTGTGAGTACATATTGTCCTATCGCTGTCCTTAGATTCATACCTGGTGGATTATGTGACATCATTGTGCATTATAGCTTGCTTATCCACTATTAGCTCCAAATTATCAGATCTATATTAATGCTTAAATTAATGTAGAATAAACCCAATGCTTATGAATAAATTTAGTTCTGCATTGTTCTTGTAAGTATTTGCTGTCCTTCATCATTGTACTTATATTTGTCTACTTGTTCTTCATGTACACTTTGAAACTTATTTTCCCTTGTCCTCCATTTTCTACACATCAGATCCACATTTACTCTTGCAAAAATATTAAATAAAACCAATGTTCCTGAAGAAGTTTAGCTCCGCATTGCTCTTGTCAGTGTGTTTTGCATGTATGCTGTATTTACATTTGTACTCTGCATCTTAAGTTAAATAATCGCCATTTGTTCCTATATTTTAAAATCTTTATTTACTCTTAACAAAATGTAAAATAAAGCCAATGCTCTTGAAGAAGAGTGTGCAGTAAAATTCTTGAATTGCCCCCCCCATCAATATGGACAAGGGCTTTATATAGCCTGTCTTCACTACTAATGTAGGTTTGTCCTCCTCGAGCCTTCAAACTTTCTTGTGTATATTTCGATATCTATGAGTGCAAATGCTGTTTATTTCTGTCATCTGCATCAAATTGCTTGTTCAAAGTTTATAAAGACAAAGTGCATAAACATAAGTTTGTCCTTCTCAATTTCAGGCTTTAGTTGTACAACCTAGTTCCTTATTCATACCATGTAAATTAAACTAAACATAGCACGTTATCTTCTTTAGCACTATGTGTATGCTTGTGTTCTTGATCTGTAATCCAGTGGTGGTGAAACTACCAACAACAGCACAATGTCATATCCTGCTATGTCTCAACTATGAACAATGCCATATTATATTAATGTTATTTAAATCGTGTCTCTTTATTTACCAATCTGAAATGGTATAAATTGACAGTACACTCACCATTCATGCTTATACGTTGTTTAGAACTACATGTATGCTTGCGTTCTTGATCTGTAATCCAGTGGTCTGGTGAAGCTGGCCTCTCCTGCACAATGCCATTTCCTGCCGTCTTAACTATGAACAATGCCTCTTTATTTCAGATTGGTCTGGTGAAGCCGGGCTAACCTTTCTTGAACTCTATTGAAGTGTTGTCGGTCCTGTCTATTATTTTGTCGGCCTGTTAACTTCCACTGGTGGCGACCTGCCTAGTTTATGTAATCTACTATCTGGTTGCCCTTTATTATCACTGGCGGCAAACTTTGATGCCTAGGGGATGTAATATGCTGTAATTTATTTGTTGTATAGTCTAGGTTTATTCTTCGTCACAATGTTGTAATTTATTTGATGTTTCTGCTGTCGTCGCTCTGAGAAAAGGTCGTGATCTTCGATCGGTGCGCAATGAGCCAATAGGTTAGGTTTATAAAATAATAATTTCTGTACTAAAACTAGTCGATCGACAATCGCTAGTATGGGCCGAACCGTGGGCCTACAACCATCTTGGGCCATTAGTTAGGTCTAGTCTTAATCTTGCCCACTATTAGTTTCGGGCCTTTAAAAGGCCGAGTAAACTGCTTGCCTTAATTGGGCCAAAAAAATTAAATACGCTTTTAACATATTGAAAACCAGATTCAGCCTTAATTATGGCGAACAAATCACAAGCCAGTAGCATGATGTAATATAAAGCGGCCCATTATTGGCCCATTCGGGTGACGGGCCATTAATAGGGTGAAATGTTTTTGGGCCTTGGCTGACCCAATTACATGACGGGTGGGAAGCAGGCTGGATGTATAACGGGCCTAAATTAGGCCCAACACTCTTAAGGGCCTTTAATGGGCCGACAAGCAGTTTCGGCTAGAATATATCCACGAAGAGTATGGGCCGTTAAGAGGCCGAAAGTAACTACTGACCATAATTAGGCCCAGGTAAAACTCGGGCCTTTAAATGGCCGAAAGTGAAACCGGGCCGAAAGAGGCCCATACGCAGACAGGGCCGCTGACAGGTCGAAACTAACATCGGGCCGAACTGTTAAACGAACCATTAAGAGGACAAAGAGCAAATCAGGCCGCTAATGGGCCCAATGGCACAGTAGCTATTAAAAGGGTTGTATCTGTTATGGGCCGTAATTTTGCCCAAGAAATGGAAGTCAATTAACGGGCTGGATCAGGTGTGGACCGCAATTTGGCCCAAACTATTGCAGGCTCTCAATGGGCCAGATCTGATATGGGCCGTAAACTGGCCCAGAATATTGTAGTCATTTAATGGCCCGTATCTGATGTGGGCTATAATTTGGTCCAAAAATGTTAGGCTGTTAACGGACCGACCCATTAGATCTGATGAAATCTTGTGGGCCTGTTCCTGGGCCGGCTTTTAAACCTATATGGGCCTCTATTGGGCCGTCCCACATGTCAACGTTTCATTGGCGATTCTTGTCAAATGGACGGTTGACATCTGTCTCAACATTGAGCCGACACGTGGATCATCAACGAATGATAATTTTACACGTGGAAAATCACAATTTGTCCGGGCTGTTAACGGGTTATCGGATCCAAACTGGAAACCGATAGCTTAACGGCGACCCATTACGGTGGATGCCACATGGCGGTTACCCTTGATGAAAGCACTTCTATGACGCACGATTTATTGTCATGGAAGTGGACACTTCTGTGATGATAATTTTGGTAATGTCATGGAACACTTCTATGATAGCACAGGTATGACTATCTTGATTCTGTCATAAAATTGTCATGGATGTACATGCATCACAGAAAACATGACCTACTGTGACAAACACGTATCATCACGGAATTGTATTTTTTGTAGTGGTTGGATGAGATTTATCATGTAATTGAGTTAGTTTTGTTAGGGTTTGATCCCTAGATCCACTATGTTCTAAGACTGATGTTGCTATGACTTTGCTATGCTTAATGCTTGTCACTATGGCCCGAGTGCCATGATTTCAGATATGAACCTATTATGTTTTCATGAATATATTAGTGTTCTTGATCCTATCTTGCAAGTTATAGTCACCTACTACGTGTTATGATCCGGCAACCCCGGAGTGACAATAGTCGGGACACTTCCCGGTGATGACCGTAGTTTGAGGAGTTCATGTATTCACTAAGTGCTAATGCTTTGGTCCGACTTTATGTTAAAAGGAGGCCTTAATATACCTTAGTTTCCATTAGGACCCCACTGCCATGGGAGGGTAGGACAAAAGATGTCATGCAAGTTCTTTTCCATAAGCACGTATGACTATATAAGAAATACATGCCTACATTATATTGATGAATTGGAGCTAGTTCTATGTCACCCTAGGTTATAATTGTTGCATGATGAATTCCATTCGACATAATTATCCATCATTGATCCATTGCCTACGAGTTCGTTTCGTATTGATCTTTGCTAAGTTACTTTTCCGTTGCCACTGTTATGATTGCTACAAAACTGCTACTGTTACTTTTGCCACCGTTACTGTTATTTCCATACTACTTTGCTACTAAATACTTTGCTGCAGATATTACGTCTTCCAGGTGTGGTTGAATTGACAACTCAGCTGCTAATACTTGAGAATATTCTTTGGCTCTCCTTGTGTCGAATCAATAAATTTGGGTTGAATACACTACCCTCGAAAATTATTGTGATCCCCTATACTTGTGGGTTATCAAGACCTTTTTATGGCACCGTTGCGAGGGAGCATAGCTCTATTCTCTAATTCACTTGGGATTTATATCTATTGACCACTATGAGTAATTTGAAAGATACTAGAACCAAGATCTATCCCTCTACTACGAGGGGAGGTAAGGATCTGCCATCTAGCTCTGCACTTGATATACCTTTTGTTTTGAGTAAACTTGCGACATATACACCTGCTATTGATTCTGATATGTCGCATGTTATTGATGATGCTACTTCTACTATGAATGATGCTTATGATGCTACTACTTTGCTTGATAAAATTGTACCACTGGGTGAATTACTTGATGAACATCTTGCTAGAGTTAAAACTATTGATTATGCTGAAGATGATGATATTTCTGAAACTGATGAAATTATTGAAACTAAAAATTTTGAAACACCTATTAAGACTAGCTCTCCTAGGTATGAACTTCCTGTTGTACCTGAGGGTTATATTATGGATGAAGAAACTGCTCGAGACTTTTTTTGCTTGCAATGATAGAGATGATCTTAAAAAACTGTTAGCTAAGTTGAAAGAAAAATCTTTGAATGCTAGAATGCAATATGATCCTAAGTTTGCTACTTCACCTATCTTTGTTACTGATAAGGATTATGAATTCTCTATCGATCCTGGTTAATTACTTTGGTTGAATCTGATCCTTTCTATGGTTATGAATCTGAAACTGTTGTGGCACAACTAAGTTGAATGATATAGCCACCCTATTTCCTCATGAGGAAAAAAATTCGCTATTACTATATTCTTAAGTTGTTTCCTTTCTTGTTAAAGGGTGATGCTAAGTTATGGTTTAATTCTCTTGCTCCTGGTTGTGTAGAGTCCCTAGGATAAGATTTACTACTTCTCTGAAAAATATTTCCCTGCTCATAAGAAACAAGCTGCTTTAAGGGAAATATCTAACTATGTGCAAATTGAAGAAGAGAGTCTCCCACAAGCTTGGGGGAGGCTTCTCCAATTACTTAATGTCTTGCCTGATCATCCTCTCAAGAAAAATGAATTACTTGATATCTTTCATAGTGGACTAACCGATGCTTCTAGGGGCCACCTAGATAGTTGTGCTAGTTGTGTTTTCAGGGAAAGAACTATTGAGCAAGCTGAATTGCTATTGAATAATATATTGAGTAATGATAATGATTGGACGCTTCCTAAACCAATTCCTAAGCCAACCCCGAAGAAAAGAGGTATTCTATTTCTCAGTCCTGAAGATATGCAATAGGCAAAGAAATCTATGGAAGAAAAAGGTATTAAAGCTGAAGATGTTAAGAATTTACCGCCTATTGAAGAAATACATGGTCTTGATGACCCGACATAGGTAGTAGAGGTAAATTCTCTCTATAGATTTGATGAAGGTGATATTCCTCATAATAAGTCTGCTAGTCAATGCTTGGATGAGTTTGATGAAGGTAATGCTTGCATGCTTGACTGCTTGGGTGATTATATGAGTAGAACTTTTAATGATCTTAATCTTATTAGTAAACATGCTTCCATGATTAGAACTCAAGTAGAATAAGTACTTAAGGCACGGGATGATTTTCTCAATGAGTTGAATAGTAAGAACAATGATAATGTTCTTAGGGTTATGACTAGAGGTGGTAAAATGACCCAGGAACCTTTGTATCCTGAGGGCCATCCTAAGAGAGTTGAGCAAGATTCTCAGAGAATTAATACTGATGCACCTATTCCTAGTAAAAAGAAGAAGAAAACTGATAGGACTTTAATTACATGCTTCTAGTGAACCTGTTATAGATACACCTGAGAATCCCAATGATATTTCTATTTCTGAAACTGATAAACAATCTGGTGATGAACATGAACCTAGTGATAATGTTAATGATGATGTTCATGCTAATGCTCAACCTAGTAATGATAATGATGTGGAGATATAACCTGTTGTTGGTCTTGATAACCCACAATCAAAGAATCAATGTTATGATAAGAGAGACTTTGTTGCTAGGAAACATGGTAAAGAAAGATAACCACGGATTTAGAAACCCATGCCCTTCCATCCAAGAAAAAGGATGATGAGGCTTTTTGAGCGCTTTGTTGAAATGATTAGACCTGTCTTTTTGCGTATGCGTTTGACTGATATTCTGAAAATGTCTCCTTATGCTAAGTATATGAAAGATATTGTTACAAATAAAAGAAAGATACCGGAAGCTAAAATTTCCACCATGCTTGCTAACTATACTTTTAAGGGTGGAATACCAAAGAAACTTGGAGATCCGGGAGTACCAACTATACCATCCTCCATTAAAAGAAATTATGTTAAAACTGTTTTATGTGATCTTGGAGCTGGTGTTAGTCTTGTGCCTTTCTCTTTATATCGTAGACTTGAGTTGAGTAAGTTGACACCTACTGAAATCTCTTTGCAAATGGCTGATAAATCAACTGCTATACCCATCGGTATTTGTGAGGATGTGCTTGTTGTGGTTGCAAACGTTACTATCTTAACGGACTTTGTTATTCTTGATATTCCCGAGGAAGATAGTATGTCGATCATCCTTGGTATACCATTTTTGAATATTGTAGGGGCTGTTATTAATTGCAACAAAGGCAATGTCACTTTTCATGTTAATGGTAATGTGCATACGATACACTTCCGGAAGAAACAACCTCAAGTTCATAGTACCAATTCTATTGGAAAAATTCCAACTGTCACTATTGGGGTTTTTAAATTCCCTCTTCCTACTGTCAAAAATAAATATGATGTTCTTATTATTGGGGACATGCATATCCCCGTTGAGGTAACCTAGTGTTATTCAAAAATTCTTCGGTTTCATGTTATTCGAAAGAAGTTAGTTAATAAGACTTGATCAACCTTGTTAATGGATTCCTTTTGATGATCATGAGATGGATGACTTTAGAAAGCACAACCTTCTATACCTACTTTTTACTTTTTGTTTTTTAGATTAAATAAAGCAAAGATAGTATTATCTTTCAGTTTTCTGAATTATCCGTGCAATAAAAAAATGTTCTGAAAATAGAAGTTCTTCAAACGCCCTGAAAATTTAGTATGATTTTTTGTAGAATATTTTAGAATTTCTACACTGAGAATGCACCAGGGGGATGCACCAGTGGGCCACAAGGGTTGAGGGCGCGCCCTACCCCTTGGGTGTGCCCCCTGCCTTGTGGGGCCCCCTCACATTTTACAGCACCCATGCACTTTGTTTTCCTCCAGAAAAATTCACCCCATAGCTCAAATCCGTGTTCTTGCTCATCTTGCTGCCATTTTCGATCTCCTTGTGCAAAGCTCCATTTGTAAAACTGTTTTGGGGGATTGTTCTTCGGTATGTGACTCCTCCAATGGTCCAATTAGTTTTTGTTCTAGTGCTTTATTTATTGCAAATTTTTGTTGCTTTGGTGACCTTGTTCTTGAGATTGCATGTCAAATTTATATGGTCCAAAGTAGTTTTGATGCATGATATAGCTTCTAGGCACTTGTGGGAGTAGTTGTTATCAATCTTGTTGAGTTTTGTTCACTTTTATTTTGAGTCACTAAAAAATTCAGAATTTTTTAGAGGGAGAAAATGATGAGGAGATTGTTGAGAGGCCCTTCGAGCCGGGGTTCAAAGGAAAATGAAAATGAGGAGAAGAAGAAGCCCAAGTACAACCTTCCTCGCACCGCGGAGGTCCGTTCGTGTGAATGGCCATGTGATGCATTCTTGGTGGCGGCCGGAATTTATGATTATTTCTATTATTTGCTGGGAATGCAGGCATACCGACTTCCTCCACGATAAGTGTGATCAGTACCTCCTAATCACTAATACCTTCGTGCAAAAATTTCACTTTCATGCTAGGAAATCACCACCCACGGTAGAGTTTTATTTATATGATGTGCATAAGGAGATGACGCTTATGACTTTTGTGAGGTTTGCAAATTACCTTATGAGGGCAGCATCGATGAACCACGTCCTAGAGATGTGGAAGATTTTATTGATGAAGTTACCGTGGGGGAAAGGAGAAAGGTGTCGGAAGTGAGAGTGGCTAGTTTACATTTTCTTGTTTTACGCTATTACTCATTATTTGCGGGGAGATGTTTAATTGGTCGCGGGGAGAGTGGAGGTCTTAGTGCTCCTGACCTTGCTATTGTTGGGGAACATTGCAGAAAACAAAAAATTTCCTACTCGTTTCACCAAGATCATCTAGGAGTTCATCTAGCAACGAGTGATTAGATGCATCTACATACCTTTGTAGATCGCGCACGGAAGCGTTCAAAAGAACGGTGATGATGTAGTCGTACTCGACGTGATCCAAATCACCGATGACCAGCGCCGAACGGACGGCACCTCCACGTTCAACACACGTACGGGACGGGAGACGTCTCCTCCTTCTTGATCCAGCAAGGGGGAAGGAGAGGTTGATGAAGATCCAGCAGCACGACGGCGTGGTGGTGGATGCAGGGCGTCACAGCAGCAGGGCTTCGCCGAGACTACGAGGGAGAGACGTAACGGGGGGAGGTGGAGGCGCCAGGGGCTGGTGTGAAATCCCTCCTCTCCCCCCACTATATATAGGGGTGCCAAGGGGGGGGCGCCGGCCCTAGTAGATGGCATCTACTAGGGGGGGCGACGGCCAAGGGGAGGTTTCCCTCCCCCCCAAGGCACCTAGGGGTGCCTTCCACCACATGGACTCTTCCATGGTGGAAACCCTAGGCGCATGGGCCTATAGGGGCTGGTGCCCTTGGCCCATCTAGGCCAAGGCGCACCCCCTACAGCCCATGTGGCCCCCCGGGACAGGTGGCCTCACCCGGTGGACCCCCGGGACCCTTCCGGTGGTCCCGGTACAATACCGATAACCCCAAAACTTGTCCCGATGCCCGAAATAGCACTTCCTATATATAATTCTTTACCTCCGGACCATTTCGGAACTCCTCGTGACGTCCGGGATCTCATCCGGGACTCCGAACAACATTCGGGTTTCTGCATATACATATCTTCATAACCCTAGCGTCACCGAACCTTAAGTGTGTAGACCCTACGGGTTCGGGAGACAAGCAGACATGACCGAGACGACTCTCCGGTCAATAACCAACAGCGGGATCTGGATACCCATGTTGGCTCCCACATGCTCCACGATGATCTCATCGGATGAACCACGATGTCGAGGATTTAATCAATCCCGTACGCTATTCCCTTTGTCTATCGATATGTTACTTGCCCGAGATTCGATCGTCGGTATCCCAATACCTCGTTCAATCTCGTTACCGGCAAGTCACTTTACTCGTACCGCAATGCATGATCCCGTGACCAGACACTTGGTCACTCTGAGCTCATTATGATGATGCATTACCGAGTGGGCCCAGTGATACCTCTCCGTCATACGGAGTGACAAATCCCAGTCTTGATCCATGTCACCCAACGACACTTTCGGAGATACCCGTAGTCTACCTTTATAGTCACCCAGTTATGTTGTGACGTTTGGCATACCCAAAGCACTCCTACGGTATCCGGGAGTTACACGATCTCATGGTCTAAGGAAAAGATACTTGACATTGGAAAACTCTAGCAAACGAACTATACGATCTTGTGCTATGTTTAGGATTGGGTCTTGTCCATCACATCATTCTCCCAATGATGTGATCTCGTTATCAATGACATCCAGTGTCCATAGTCAGGAAACCATGACTATCTGTTGGTCAACGAGCTAGTCAACTAGAGGCTCACTAGGGACATGTCGGTGTCTGTTATTCACACATGTATTACGATTTCCGGATAACACAATTATAGCATGAATAAAGACAATTATCATGAACAAGGAAATATAATAATAATGCTTTTATTATTGCCTCTAGGGCATATTTCCAATAGTCTCCCACTTGCACTAGAGTCAATAATCTAGTTACATTGTGATGAATCGAACACCCATAGAATTCTGTTGTTGATCATGTTTTGCTCTAGGGAGAGGTTTAGTCAACGGATCTGCTATATTCAGGTCCGTATGTACTTTACAAATCTCTATGTCTCCATCTTGAACATTTTCACGAATGGAGTTGAAGCGACGCTTGATGTGCCTTGTCTTCTTGTGAAACCTGGGCTCCTTGGCAAGTGCAATAGCTCCAGTGTTGTCACAGAAGAGCTTGATCGGCCCCGACGCATTGGGTATGACTCCTAGGTCGGTGATGAACTCTTTCACCCATATTGCTTCATGTGCTGCCTCCGAGGCTGCCATGTACTCCGCTTCACATGTAGATCCCGCCACGACGCTTTGCTTGCAACTGCACCAGCTTACTGCCCCACCATTCAAAATATACACGTATCCGGTTTGTGACTTAGAGTCATCCAGATCTGTGTCGAAGCTAGCATCGACGTAACCCTTTACGACGAGCTCTTCGTCACCTCCATAAACGAGAAACATTTCCTTAGTCCTTTTCAGGTACTTCAGGATATTCTTGACCGCTGTCCAGTGTTCCTTGCCGGGATTACTTTGGTACCTTCCTACCAAACTGACGGCAAGGTTAACATCAGGTCTGGTACACAGCATGGCATACATAATAGAACCTATGGCTGAGGCATAGGGGATGACGCTCATCTCTTCTATATCTTCTGCCGTGGTCGGACATTGAGCTGAGCTCAATTTCACACCTTGTAACACAGGCAAGAACCCCTTCTTGGATTGATCCATATTGAACTTCTTCAATATCTTATCAAGGTATGTGCTTTGTGAAAGACCTATGAGGCGTCTTGATCTATCTCTATAGATTTTGATGCCTAATATATAAGCAGCTTCTCCAAGGTCCTTCATTGAAAAACTTTTATTCAAGTAGGCCTTGATGCTGTCCAAGAGTTCTATATCATTTCCCATCAAAAGTATGTCATCTACATATAATATGAGAAATGCTACAGAGCTCCCACTCACTTTCTTGTAAACGCAGGCTTCTCCATAAGTCTGTGTAAACCCAAACGCTTTGATCATCTCATCAAAGCGAATGTTCCAACTCCGAGATGCTTGCACCAGCCCATAAATCGAGCGTTGGAGCTTGCACACTTTGTCAGCATTCTTAGGATCGATAAAACCTTCCGGCTGTATCATATACAATTCTTCCTTAAGGAAACCATTAAGGAATGCCGTTTTGACGTCCATTTGCCATATTTCGTAATCATAGAATGCGGCAATTGCTAACATGATTCGGACGGACTTCAGCTTCGCTACCGGTGAGAAAGTCTCATCGTAGTCAACCCCTTGAACTTGTCGATAACCCTTAGCGACAAGCCGAGCTTTATAGATGGTCACATTACCATCCGTGTCTGTCTTCCTCTTAAAGATCCATTTATTTTCTATGGCTCGCCGCTCAATGGGCAAGTCAGTCAAAGTCCATACTTTGTTTTCATACATGGATCCTATCTCGGATTTCATGGCTTCTAGCCATTTGTCGGAATCCGGGCCCGCCATCGCTTCTTCATAGTTCGAAGGTTCACCGTTGTCTAACAACATGATTTCCAAGACAGGGTTGCCATACCACTCTGGTGCGGAACGTGTCCTTGTGGACCTTCGAATTTCAGTAGGGGCTTGATCAGAAGTATCTTGATCATTAACTTCCTCTCTAGTCGGTGCAGGCACCTCAGGAACATTTTCTTGAGTTGCGCCTTTTTCCGGTTCAAGAGGTAATACTTCATCAAGCTCTACTTTCCTCTCACTTACTTCTTTCGAGAGAAACTCTTTCTCCAGAAAGGACCCATTCTTGGCAACAAAGATCTTGCCTTCGGATCTGAGGTAGAAGGTGTACCCAATAGTTTCTTTTGGGTATCCTATGAAGACGCATTTTTCCGATTTGGGTTCGAGCTTTTCAGGTTGAAGTTTCTTGACATAAGCATCGCATCCCCAAACTTTTAGAAACGACAGCTTAGGTTTCTTCCCAAACCATAATTCATACGGTGTCGTCTCAACGGATTTCGACGGAGCCCTATTTAAAGTGAATGCGGCAGTCTCTAAAGCATAGCCCCAAAAAGAAAGCGGTAAATCGGTAAGAGACATCATAGATCGCACCATCTCTAACAGAGTGCGATTACGACGTTCGGACACACCATTACGCTGAGGTGTTCCAGGCGGCGTGAGTTGTGAAACTATTCCACATTTTCTTAAGTGTGCCCCAAACTCGTGACTCAAGTATTCTCCTCCACGATCTGATCGTAGAAACTTGACTTTCCTGTCACGTTGATTTTCAACCTCACTCTGAAATTCCTTGAACTTTTCAAAGGTTTCAGACTTGTGTTTCATTAAGTAGATATACCCATACCTACTTAAATCATCAGTGAGGGTGAGAACATAACGATAGCCACCGCGAGCCTCAACACTCATTGGACCGCACACATCAGTATGTATGATTTCCAATAAGTCGGTTGCTCGCTCCATTGTTCCTGAGAACGGAGTCTTGGTCATTTTACCCATAAGGCATGGTTCGCATGTGTCAAATGATTCATAATCAAGAGACTCTAAAAGTCCATCAGCATGGAGCTTCTTCATGCGTTTGACACCTATGTGACCAAGGCGGCAGTGCCACAAGTATGTGGGACTATCATTATCAACCTTACTTCTTTTGGTACTCACATTATGAACATGTGTAGCATCACGTTCGAGATTCATAAAGAATAAACCATTTACCATAGGAGCATGACCATAAAACATATCTCTCAAAAAAATGGAACAACCATTATTCTCAGATTTAAAAGAGTAGCCATCTCGAATTAAACGAGATCCCGATACAATGTTCATGCTCAAAGCTGGCACTAAATAACAATTATTAAGGTTTAAAACTAATCCCGAAGGGAGATGCAGAGGTAGCGTGCCGACGGCGATCACATTGACCTTGGAACCATTCCCGACGCGCATCGTCACCTCGTCCTTTGCCAGTTTCCGCTTATTCCGCAGCCCCTGCTTTGAGTTACAAATATGAGCAACTGCACCGGTATCAAATACCCAGGAGCTACTACGGGCACTAGTAAGGTACACATCAATTACATGTATATCACATATACCTTTTGTTTTGCCGGCCTTCTTATCCGCTAAGTACTTAGGGCAGTTCCGCTTCCAGTGACCGCTTCCCTTGCAATAAAAGCACTCAGTCTCGGGCTTGGGTCCATTCTTTGGCTTCTTCCCGGCAGCTTGCTTGCCGGGCGCGGCAACCTCCTTGCCGTCCTTCTTGAAGTTCTTTTTACCCTTGCCTTTCTTGAACTTAGTGGTTTTATTGACCATCAACACTTGATGTTCCTTCCTGACTTCTACCTCTGCTGATTTCAGCATAGCAAATACTTCGGGAATGGTCTTTTCCATCCCCTGCATATTGAAGTTCATCACAAAGCTCTTGTAGCTTGGTGGAAGCGACTGGAGGATTCTGTCAATGACCGCATCATCCGGGAGATTAACTCCCAGCTGAGTCAAGCGGTTATGCAACCCAGACATAGTGAGTATGTGCTCACTAACAGAACTGTTTTCCTCCATCTTACAGCTGAAGAATTTGTCAGAGACTTCATATCTCTCGACCCGGGCATGAGCTTGGAAAACCATTTTCAGCTCTTCAAACATCTCATATGCTCCATGTCTCTCAAAACGCTTTTGGAGCCCCGGCTCTAGGCTGTAAAGCATGCCGCACTGAACGAGGGAGTAGTCATCGGAACGTGCCTGCCAAGCGTTCATAACATCTTGTTCTGCAGGGAGAACGGGTGCGTCACCAAGCGGTGCTTGTAGGACATAATCTTTCTTGGCAGCTATGAGGATGATCCTCAGGTTCCGGACCCAGTCCGTATAGTTGCTGCCATCGTCTTTCAGCTTGGTTTTCTCTAGGAACGCGTTGAAGTTGAGGACTACGTTGGCCATTTAATCTACAAGACATATTGTAAAATATTTAGACTAAGTTCATGATAATTAAGTTCAACTAATCAAATTATTAATGAACTCCCACTTAGATTAGACATCCCTCCAGTCATCTAAGTATTACATGATCCGAGTTAACTAGACCGTGTCCGATCATCACGTGAGACAGACTAGTCAACATCGGTGAACATCTTCATGTTGATCGTATCTTCTATACGACTCATGCTCGACCTTTCGGTCTTCTGTGTTCCGAGGCCATGTCTGTACATGCTAGGCTCGTCAAGTCAACCTAAGTGTTTGCATGTGTAAATCTGTCTTACACCCGTTGTATGTGAACGTCTGAATAAAACACCCGATCATCACGTGGTGTTTTGAAACAGCGAACTGTCGCAATGGTGCACAGTTAGGGGGAACACTTCTTGAAATTATTGTGAGGGATCATCTTATTTACTACCGTCGTTCTAAGTAAACAAGATGCAAAACATGATAAACATCACATGCAATCAAATAATAAACGTGACATGATATGGCCAATATCACATAGCTCCTTTGATCTCCATCTTGGGGCTCCATGATCATCTTGTCACTGGCTTGACACCATGATCTCCATCATCATGATCTCCATCATCGTGTCTCCATGAAGTTTCTCGCCAACTATTACTTCTACTACTATGGCTAACGCGTTTAGCGATAAAGTAAAGTAATTTACATGGCGTTTCTTGATGACACGCAGGTCATATAAAAGAATAAAGACAACTCCTATGGCTCCTGCCGGTTGTCATACTCATCGACATGCAAGTCGTGAATCCTATTACAATAGCATGAACATCTCATACATCACATATAGATCATTCATCATTCATCACAACTTTGGCCATATCATATCACAAACCACTTGCTGCAAAAACAAGTTAGACGTCCTCTAATTGTTGTTGCAAGTTTTACGTGGCTGAATTAGGGTTCTAGCAAGAACGTTTTCTTACCTACGTTAAAGCCACAACGTGATTTGTCAACTTCTATTTACCCTTCATAAGGACCCTATTCATCGATTCCGCTCCAACTAAAGTAGGAGAGACAGACACCCGCCAACCACCTTATGCAACTAGTGCATGTTAGTCGGTGGAACCGGTCTCACGTAAGCGTACGTGTAAGGTTGGTCCGGGCCGCTTCATCCCACAATACCGCTGAAGCAAGAAAGGACTAGTAACGGCAAGAAAGTTGACAAATCTACGCCCACAACAAATTGTGTTCTACTCGCGCAAGAAGAACTACGCATAGACCTAGCTCATGATGCCACTGTTGGGGAACGTTGCAGAAAACAAAAATTTTCCTACTCGTTTCACCAAGATCATCTAGGAGTTCATCTAGCAACGAGTGATTAGATGCATCTACATACCTTTGTAGATCGCGCACGGAAGCGTTCAAAAGAACGGTGATGATGTAGTTGTACTCAACGTGATCCAAATCACCGATGACCAGCGCCGAACGGACGGCACCTCCGCGTTCAACACACGTACGGGACGGGAGACGTCTCCTCCTTCTTGATCCAGCAAGGGGGAAGGAGAGGTTGATGAAGATCCAGCAGCACGACGGCGTGGTGGTGGATGCAGGGCGTCACAGCAGCAGGGCTTCGCCGAGACTACGAGGGAGAGACGTAACGGGGGGAGGTGGAGGCGCCAGGGGCTGGTGTGAAATCCCTCCTCTCCCCCCTACTATATATAGGGGTGCCAAGGGGGGGCGCTGGCCCTAGTAGATGGCATCTACTAGGGGGGGCGGCGGCCAAGGGGAGGTTTCCCTCCCCCCCAAGGCACCTAGGGGTGCCTTCCACCACATGGACTCTTCCATGGTGGAAACCCTAGGCGCATGGGCCTATAGGGGCTGGTGCCCTTGGCCCATCTAGGCCAAGGCGCACCCCCTACAGCCCATGTGGCCCCCCGGGACAGGTGGCCCCACCCGGTGGACCCCCGGGACCCTTCCGGTGGTCCCGGTACAATACCGATAACCCCGAAACTTGTCCCGATGCCCGAAATAGCACTTCCTATATATAATTCTTTACCTCTGGACCATTCCGGAACTCCTCGTGACGTCCGGGATCTCATCTGGGACTCCGAACAACATTCGGGTTTCTGCATATACATATCTTCATAACCCTAGCGTCACCGAACCTTAAGTGTGTAGACCCTACGGGTTCGGGAGACAAGCAGACATGACCGAGACGACTCTCCGGTCAATAACCAACAGCGGGATCTGGATACCCATGTTGGCTCCCACATGCTCCACGATGATCTCATCGGATGAACCACGATGTCGAGGATTTAATCAATCCCGTACGCTATTCCCTTTGTCTATCGATATGTTACTTGCCCGAGATTCGATCGTCGGTATCCCAATACCTCGTTCAATCTCGTTACCGGCAAGTCACTTTACTCGTACCGCAATGCATGATCCCGTGACCAGACACTTGGTCACTCTGAGCTCATTATGATGATGCATTACGAGTGGGCCCAGTGATACCTCTCCGTCATACGGAGTGACAAATCCCAGTCTTGATCCATGTCACCCAACAGACACTTTCGGAGATACCCGTAGTCTACCTTTATAGTCACCCAGTTACGTTGTGACGTTTGGCATACCCAAAGCACTCCTACGGTATCCGGGAGTTACACGATCTCATGGTCTAAGGAAAAGATACTTGACATTGGAAAACTCTAGCAAACGAACTATACGATCTTGTGCTATGTTTAGGATTGGGTCTTGTCCATCACATCATTCTACCAATGATGTGATCTCGTTATCAATGACATCCAATGTCCATAGTCAGGAAACCATGACTATCTGTTGATCAACGAGCTAGTCAACTAGAGGCTCACTAGGGACATGTCGGTGTCTGTTATTCACACATGTATTACGATTTCCGGATAACACAATTATAGCATGAATAAAGACAATTATCATGAACAAGGAAATATAATAATAATGCTTTTATTATTGCCTCTAGGGCATATTTCCAACAGCTATTTTGCGTCATGCTTTACTTCGTGATAGAACTTTTAGTTTGGGTGCTACGGTTGCTCGACCATTGAATTTAAACCGTTCGAAGGGTCCCATCTTTGTAGGTATCTATGCCTCCCGCCTTGCTAAACGCTTCGAGATACCCATTAGGCACAATGAGAGAGAGGAGAAGTTTCTACCCACTATATACTTAGATTATGATAGTATGGTAGCACATGATTTTATTAGGAAAGACAATGACAAGAGACTCATCTATAACCTGGTATTTAGCGAGAAAACTTGTCAAATTATTACCTTGCATGCACCTTCTTTGTTTGATATTAATTCAGGGAAGTATCTCATCATGCTCGAGGACATTTATGCATACTGGGAGCGGACACGATACCCAGTTCATGAGCCAGAGTCATCACCTGATCCATATCAGGAGTCTGTTTATCAGTGGGAGCCGCAGGAGCTCGCTAATCAGTGGAACCCCCGGGATCCTCCTCAGTACACCGGAGAGGGCTACTTTGATCCATGGGCATATACCAACTTAGGCCAAAAGCCTAAGCTTGGGGGAGTACGTATTTCTCACTGACGTTACATTCATGTTCACACACTCATCCAGTTGTCGGCGTTCATACTTTTTCATTGTATTATCCATGCCATGTTATTTTCTTTTTCCCGCTTTCTTCTTGTGTATTTGAAAACTTTGAGAAAATCCAAAAATAATTATTTGTAGTTTCTTTCTAGTTTCCTTTCCATGTTTATTTAGTTGTAGTATTAAAAGAAAACCCAAAAAGATTTCTCGTTCTTCTTTTGCTTGTTGGGAGCTTTCCTATGTAAATAGTTTTTCTCGTTCTTGTTTTTGCTTTCTTTAGAAAAATGAAAACTCAAAAAAATATTTCAGTGTGTTTCTTTGAAATTCTTTTCTTTTCTTTGGGGGTCGAGAGGAGAAGACCACAATGAAAATGTTGAGTGGCTCTCATATGCATTATTGTTGATTTTACAAAGAGCTCATATTACCTTGTCTTCTCCTTTGAATAAATGTTTGCAGATTTCAGCTTAGTCCAATGCACATGCACTATTATTATCCACACCGTTCAGTCGTACAAGTGAAAGGCAATAATGATGATATATGATAAAATGATTGAGATGAGGAAAAGCTGGTATGAACTCGACCTATCTTGTTTTTGTAAATATGATTAGTTCATCGTTCCTGATTCAGCTCATTATGAATCAAACATGTTTGCAATGAAAATTAGAGATTATATTTACTCATGCCATGCTTAATAAGCTAGGAGTTTATAATGGTTTACCTTGCATGTCGGCATGCTTTTAAAATGGTTGATGTGCTATGATAGGATGGTAACCTCCTTTGAATGATTCGAGTGGCTTGACTTGGCACATGTTCACGCATGTAGTTGAAACAAAAATCAACATATCCTCCATGATATTTATGTCCATGGTGATTTATATCCTACTCATGCTTGCACTCAATGTTGGTTAATCTCAATGCATGTTTATGACTGTTGTCGCTCTCTAGTTGGCAGCTCCTCAATCTTTTGCTAGACTTCACTTGTACTAAGCGGGAATACTGCTTGTGCATCCACTTCCATAAACCCACAATTGTTCCATATGAGTCCATATGAGTCCACCATACCTACCTATATGTGGTATTTACCTGTCGTTCCAAGTAAATTTCCATGTGCCAAACTCTAAACCTTCAAATGAGCGACCGGGGGCTATCAGTACTTCCATGCTAGGTGAGTTATTCTCACGATGAGTGGACTTCGCTCATCATTCACGAGAAAATGGCTGGTAATCGGGATGCCCAGTCCCATGCTCAAATCAAATCAAAATATAACTTCAGACAAAACTCCCCCAGGATTGTTGTTAGTTGGATGGTATTCGTTGTTTCGGACCAGCTGTGGAATGTGCTTGTTGGTTGAGGGGGAGTAAAAAACTTTATCATTCTGTTTGGGAACAGCCTATAATGTATCTAGTATGGAAGATACTAAGATCTCATGGTTGTTATGTTGACAATGAAAGCATACCTCTTAAAATTATATCCATCTCTATTTCAAAAGCTTGAGCTCTGGAACCTCTGCAAATCCCTGCTTCCCTCTGCGAAGGGCCTATCTATTTATTTTTATTGCTGAGTATCACCCTCTCATAAAAAGTACCAGTTAGAGAGCACCATTGTCATTTGTATGCGTTGTTATTAATTGATATTGAGTATGACTGTGACTGGATCTCTTTTACCATGAATTACAATGTCTAGTCAGTCCTTGATCTTTAGGGGTGCTCTGCACTTATGTTTTGCGGTCTCAGAAAGGGCTAGCGAGATACTATGTCATATCATGATTTTTCTGAAAAGTGTTGTCATTCGAGATTTATTATTATTGCTCGCTAGTTGATTATGACATTGATATGAGTAAATGTGAGACCCAAATGTTATTGTGAATATGGTTAGTTCATAATCCTTGCTGAAGACCTAAATGCTGGCTTTACATATTTGCAACAAAAAGATCAAACATAGTTTGTAAAAGTTTTTCTTTATCAGTTTCAGTTTATCAACTGAATTGCTTGAGGACAAGCAATGGGTTAAGCTTGGGGTAGTTGATACGCATCCATCGTGTCTACATTTCCAAACTCTTTTGCCCTTGTTTTGGACTCTAATTTGCATAATTTGAATGGAACTAACCCGGACTGACGTTGTTTTCAGCAGAATTGCCTTGGTGTTATTTTTGTGCAGAAATAAAAGTTCTCGGAATGACCTAAAACTTCACGGAGAATATTTTTTAAATAAATAAAAAATATTGGTGAAAGAATCAACAGAGGGGACCCACCTGCTGTCCACAAGGGTGGAGGGCGCGCCCCCTGCCTTGTGGGTCCCCTGGACCTCCACCGACCTCAACTCCAGCTCCATATATTCACGTTCAGGGAGAAAAAAATCAGAGAGAAGGATTCATCATGTTTTACGATAAGGATCCGCCACTACCTCATGTTCTTCCTCGGGAGGGCAGATCTGGAGTCCGTTTTGGGCTCCGGAGAGGGGAAATCGTCGCCATCCTCATCATCAGTCATCCTCCATCACCAATTTCATGATGCTCACTGCCGTGCGTGAGTAATTCCATCACAGGTTTGCTGGACAGTGATGGGTTGGATGAGATTTATCATGTAATCGAGTTAGTTTTGTTAGGGTTTGATCCCTAGTATCCATTATGTTCTGAGACTGATGTTGCTATGACTTTGCTATGCTTAATGCTTGTCACTAGGGCCTGAGTGCCATGATTTCAGATCTAAACCTATTATGTTTTCATGAATATATTCATGTTCTTGATCCTATCTTGCAAGTTATAGTCACCTACTATGTGTTATGATCCGGCAACCCCGGAGTGACAATAGTCGGGACACTTCCCGGTGATGACCGTAGTTTGAGGAGTTCATGTATTCACTAAGTGCTAATGCTTTGGTCCGGTTCTCTATTAAAAGGAGGCCTTAATATCCCTTGGTTTCCATTAGGACCCTGCTGCCACGGGAGGGTAGGACGAAAGATGTCATGCAATGCAAGTTCTTTTCCATAAACACATATGACTATATACGAAATACATGCCTACATTATATTGATGAATTGCAGCTAGTTCTGTGTCACCCTAGGTTATAATTGTTGCATGATGAATGCCATCCAACATATTTATCCATCATCGATCCATTGCCTACGAGTTAATTTCATATTGATCTTTGCTAAGTAACTTTTCCGTTGCCATTGTTACGATTGCTACAAAACTGCTACTGTTACTTTTGCCACCATTACCGTTACTTCCATACTACTTTGATACTAAATACTTTGCTACAGATATTAAGTCTTTCAGGTGTGGTTGAATTGACAACTCAGCTGCTAACACTTGAGAGTATTCTTTGGCTCCCCTTGTGTCGAATCAATAAATTTGGGTTGAATACTCTACCCTCGAAAACTGTTCTGCTCCCCTATACTTTTGGGTTATCATATTCACACATGTATTAAGGTTTCTGATCAATACAATTCTAGCATGAATAATAAACCTTTATCATGAATAAGGAAATATAAAATAACAACTTTATTATTGCCTCTAGGGCATATTTCCTTCAGTCTCCCACTTGCACTAGAGTCAGTAATCTAGATTACATTGTAATGAATCTGACACCCATGGAGTCTTGTTGCTGATCATGTTTTGCTCGTGGAAGAGGCTCAGTCAACGAGTTTGCTACATTCAATCTGTATGTATCTTGCAAATTTCTATGTCTCCATCCTTGACTTGTTCACGAATGGAGTTGAAGCGTCTCTTGATGTGTTTGGTTCTCTTGTGAAACCTGGATTCCTTCGCCAAGGCAATTGCTCCAGTGTTGTCACAAAAGATTTTCATTGGACCCGATACACTAGGTATTACACCCAGATCGGATATGAACTCCTTCATCTAGACTCCTTTATTTGCTTCTTCTGAAGCAGCTATGTACTCCGCTTCACATGTACATCCCACCACGACGCTTTGCTTGAAACTGCACCAACTAACAGCTCCACTATTCAATATAAATACGTATCCGGTTTGTGACTTAGAGTCAGTCGGATCAGTGTCAAATCTAACATCGACGTAACCATTTACAACGAGCTCTTTGTCACATCCATAAACAAGAAACATATACTTGGTCCTTTTCAGGTACTTCAGGATGTTCTTGACCGATGTCCAGTGATCCACTCCTGGATTACTTTGGTACCTCCCTGCTAGACTTATGGCAAGCCACACATCAGGTCTAGTACACAGCATAGCATACATTATAAACCTATGGTTGAGGCATAGGGAATGACTTTCATTTTCTCTCTATCTTCTGAAGTGGTCGGGCTTTGAGTCTGACTCAACTTCACACCTTGTAACACAGGCAAGAACCCTTTCTTTGACTGATCCATTTTGAACTTCTTCAAAACTTTGTCAAGGTATGTGCTTTGTGAAAGTCTTATTAAGCGTCTTGATCTATCTCTATAGATCTTGATGCCCAATATATAAGCAGCTTCACCAAGGTCATTCATTGAAAAATTCTTATTCAAGTATCTTTTATGCTATCCAAAAATTCTATATCATTTCAAATCAACAATATGTCATCTACATATAATATTAGAAATGCTACAGAGCTCCCACTCACTTTCTTGTAAATACGGCTTCACCAGAAGTCTGTATAAAACCATATGCTTTGATCACCTCATCAAAGCGTATATTCCAACTCCGAGATGCTTGCACCAGTCCATAGATGGATCGCTGGAGTTTGAACACTTTGTTAGAACCTTTAGGATCGACAAAACCTTCTGGTTGCATCATATACAACTCTTCTTTAAGAAATCCATTAAGGAATGCAGTTTTGACGTCCATTTGCCAGATTTCATAATCATAAAATGTGGCTATTGCTAACATGATTCGGACGGACTTAAGCATCGCTATGGGTGAGAAAGTCTCATCGTAGTCAACACCTTGAACTTGTCAAAAACATTTTGCGACAAGTCGAGCTTTGTAGATAGTAACATTACCATCAGCGTCAGTCTTCTTCTTGAAGATCCATTTATTCTCTATGGTTTGTCGATCATCGGGCAAGTCCACCAAAGTCCACACTTTGTTCTCATACATGGATCCTACTTCAGATTTCATGGCCTCAAGCCATCTGTCGGAATCTGGGCTCATCATAGTTTCTTCATAGTTTGTAGGTTCGCCTTGGTCTAATAACATGACTTTCAGAACTAGATTACCGTACCACTCTGGTGCGGATCGTGCTCTGGTTGACCTACGAGGTTTAGTAGCAACTTGATCAGAAGTTTCATGATCATTATCATTTGCTTCCTCTCTAGTTGGTGTAGGCATCACGGGAACGGATTTCTCTGATGTGCTACTTTCCAATTTGAGAGAAGGTACGATTACCTCATCAAGTTCTACTTTCCTCCCACTCACTTCTTTCGAGAGAAATTCCTTCTCTAGAAAGGTTCCATTCTGGACAACAAATATCTTGCCTTCGGATCTGTGGTAGAAGGTGTACCCAATTGTTTCCTTAGGGTATCCTATGAAGATGCACTTCTCCGATTTGGGCTCGAGCTTATCAGGCTAAAGCCTTTTGACATAAGTGTGACAACCCCAAACTTTAAGAAACGACAACTTAGGTTTCTTGCCAAACCACAGTTCATATGGTGTCGTGTCAACGGATTTAGATGATGCCTTATTTAACGTGAATGCGGCTGTCCCTAATGCATAACCCCAAAACGATAGTGGTAAATCAGTAAGAGACATCATAGAATGCACCATATCTAATAAAGTACAATTATGACGTTCGGACACACCATTAGATTGTGGTGTTCCAGGTGGCGTGAGTTGTGAAACTATTCCACATTGTTTTAAATGAAGGCCAAACTCGTAACTCAAATATTCGCCTCCGCGATTAGATCATAGAAACTTTATTTTCTTGTTATGGTGATTCTCCACTTCACTCTAAAATTCTCTAAACTTTTCAAATGTTTCGGACTTGTGTTTCATTAAGTAGATATACCCATATCTGCTCAAATCATCTGTGAAGGTCAGAAAATAACGATACCCGCCACGTGCCTCAATACTCATTGGACCACATACATCGGTATGTATTATTACCAATAAGTCATTGGCCCGCTGCATTGTTTCGTAGAACGGAGTTCTAGTCATCTTGCCCATGAGGCATGGTTCGCAAGTATCAAATGATTCATAATCAAGAGATTCCAAAAGTCCATCTGCATGGAGTTTCTTCATGCGCTTTACACAAATATGACCTAAACGGCAGTGCCACAAATATGTTGCACTATCATTATCATCTTTGCATCTTTTGGCATCAATATTATGAATATGTGTATCACTACAATCGAGATTCAACAAAAAAAGACCACTCTTCAAGGGTGCATGACCATAAAAGATATTACTCATATAAATAAACAACCATTATTTTCTGATTTAAACGAATAACCGTCTTGCACTAAACAAGATCCAGATATAATTTTCATGCTCAACGCTGGCACCAAATAACAATTATTCAGGTCAGAACTAATCCCGAAGATGTAGAGGTAGCGTGCCGACGGTGATCACATCGACCTTGGAACTATTCCCGACGTGCATCGTCACCTCATCCTTAGTCAATCTTTGTTTAATCCATAGCTCCTATTTTGAGTTACAAATATGAGCAACCGAACTAGTATCAAATACCCAGGCGCTACTACGAGCATTAGTAACCTACACATCAATAACATGTATATCAAATATACCTTTGTTCACTTTGCCATCCTTCTTTTCCGCCAAATACTTGGGGCAGTTCCGCTTCCAGTGACCAGTCCCTTTGCAATAGAAGCACTCAGTTTCAGGCTTGGGTCCAGCTTTGGGCTTCTTCCCGGGAGTAGCAACTTGCTTGCCATTCTTCTTGAAGTTCCCCTTCTTTCCCTTGCCCTTTTTCTTAAAACTAGTGGTCTTGTTAACCATCAACACTTGATGCTCCTTCTCGATTTCTACCTCCGCAGCCTTGAGCATTGCGAAGAGCTCAGATGTTGTCTTGTCCATTCCTTGCATATTATAGTTTATCATGAAGCCTTTGTAGCTTGGTGGCAGTTGAAGAACTCTGTCAATAACACTATCAACTGGAAGATTAACCCCCAACTGAGTCAAGTGATTGTAATACCCAGACATTTTGAGTATGTGTTCACTAACAGAACTGTTCTCCTCCATCTTGAAGCTATAGAACTTGTTGAAGAGTTCATATCTCTCAACCCTGGCATTTACTTGAAACATTAACTTTAACTCTTGGAACATCTATTGTAAGTGCATCTAGTGCCACCCCTAGTTGGTTTTGGAGTATTGACGACAAAGTCGGTTGAGGGACTAATGCGTTTGTGAGAATTGCAGGATAACGAAGGTAGTGTCCCTCATTGATTCGGTTTACCTACCGGAGATGACCCCTAAAAATGTATGAAGACATTGAAGACAATGGTGGTATGAGAAGATATTCATATTAAAGACTATGACATGAGAAGACATTGCGTGAAGACTATGGAGCACGAAGACTGTGTGGATTTGTTGCTTCTTTTTCTTCTTTGTTGAGTCATAGGAACCACCATACTGTTAAGTGGGGTCCAAGTGAACTAAGTCAGAGTGACTGAAGTGATGCTCAACTCAAATCCTATGTCTTCGAGCGAAGACAATGAGAGCAAACCTTATCCAGAGCTGGATGAGTCAGCTTTGCTTGTAGCCCAAGTAAAGTTGTCGCGTGTGTTTGAAATCTGACCGTTGGAACACGTGTCAGTTCCTTAGTGACCTAGGGTCATTTTGGAAAAATCAGGTCGGATTTCCTAGTGGCTATAAATGGCCCACCCCCTACACCATAAATTGGTGGCTGCTCAGAGTTAGTATACGGCTTTTGTCGTTTGAGAGCAACCCACCTCGAAGCATTTGAGAGAGAGAAATCCTTGCGAGGACAAAGCCCAAACACCCAGAGGCAAAGAGTGTTAGGCATCACTGAAGTCTTTCTGTCTGTGTGACCTGAAGACTTATTACACTTGAGGACTGTGTATCCTCCAGCCGGTTAGGCGTCGCGTTCTGAGCATCCAAGAGTCATTGTGGATTGCCGGGTGAACAAAGTCTGTGAAGGTTTGGAAGTCTACCTTGAAGACTTACCAGAGTGATTGGGCGAGGACTAAGTGACCTTAGCTCAAGGGGAATAAGGTGAAGACACGGTCTTCTGAGTTGAATCTCAGCCTCCCTAACCAGACGTACAGTTGTCACAGCAACTGGAACTGGTCCAACAAATCCTGTGTCTTCAACAAGTGACTGGTTCTATCTCTTCCCTCCTTTACCTTGAGTTTGTCTTCGTGAAGTCGTTGCTTATTTGTCTTATCTGATTGACTTCATTGCTTGACTACTATTGTTGATTGGCTTCATACTATCTTCCATCCTGATCCTACTACCTAGCTGCTATTAGTCTTCGTACGCTAACGCTATTGCATACTTGACTATGGCTTGCTTGTTGTAGTTTATCTTCCGCTGCATATCAATTAGGTTATTTCTATTGTTTGTCTTCGAAACTTCCACGTTTTGAAGATTTTGATAAAAATCGCCTATTCACCCCCCCCCTCTAGTAGATAACTAGCAGTGTCATCTATTATGCTCCATGACATTCAAAACATCTTTGAAGTCTCGGTTCTAAGCCGTAAAGCATGGCACATTGAACTATCGAGTAGTCATCAGATCGAGCTTGCCAGACGTTCAAAACATCAGCATCTGCTCCTGCGGCAAGCCTTTCACCTAGTGGTGCATCAAGGACATAATTCTTCTGTGCAGCAATGAGGATAATCCTCAAGTTACGAACCCAGTCCATGTAGTTGCTACCATCATCTTTCAACTTAGCTTTCTCTAGGAACGCATTAAAATTTAGGGGAACGGTAGCTCGGGCCATTGATCTACAACATAGATATGCAAAACTATAAGACTAAGTTCATGATAAATTAAGTCCAATTAATCATATTACTAAAGAAATCCCACTTAAATAGACATCCCTCAAGTCATCTAAGTGATACGTGATCCAGATCAACTAATCCATGTCCAATCATCACGTGAGATGGGGTAGTCATCAATGGTGAACATCTCTATGTTGATCATATCTACTATATGATTCACGTTCGACCTTTCGATCTCAAGTGTTCCAAGGCCATGTTTGTACATGCTAGGCTCGTCAAGTTTAACCCAAGTATTCCGCATGTGTAAAACTGTCTTGCACCCGTTGTATGTGAATGTAGAGTCTATCGCACCTGATCATCATGTGGTGTCTCAACACGATGAACTATAGCAATAGTGCATACTCAAGCAGAACACTATTACCTTGAAATTTAGTGAAGGGATCATCTTATAATGCTACCGCCGTACTAAGCAAAATAAGATGCATATCACATGCAATCAAAATATGTGACATGATATGGCCATCATCATCTCGTGCTTTTGATCTCCATATCCAAAGCATCGTCATGATCTCCACTGTCACCGGCTCGACACCTTGATCTCCATCGTTGTGTCATGGTCGTTTCGCCAACTATTGCTTATACAACTATCGCTAACACATACTGATAAAGTAAAGCAGTTACATGACATTTGCATTTCATACAATAAACAGACAACCATAAGGCTCCTACCGGTTGCCGATAACTTATAAAACATGATCATCTCATACAATAACGTATATCACATCATGTCTTGACCATATGACATGACAACATACCCTGCAAAAACAAGTTAGACGTCCTCTACTTTGTTGTTACAAGTTTTACGTGGCTGCTACGGGCTTCTAGCAAGAACCGTTCTTATCTAAGCAAAAACCACAACGGTGTTTCATCAAGTTTGCTATTTTAACCTTCTTCAAGGACCGGCCATAGTCAAATTTGATTCAACTAAAGTAGGAGAAACAGACACCCGCCAACCACTTTTATGCATTAGTTGTATGTCTATCGGTGGAACCGATCTTTGAAGACTTACCAGAGTGATTGGGTGAGGACTAAGTGACCTTAGCTCAAGGGGAATAAGGTGAAGACACGGTCTTCTGAGTTAAATCTCAGCCTCCCTAACCAGACGTACAGTTGTCACAGCAACTGGAACTGGTCCAACAAATCCTGTGTCTTCAACAAGTGACTGGTTCTATCTCTTCCCTCCTTTACCTTGAGTTTGTCTTCGTGAAGTCGTTGCTTATCTATCTTATCTGATTGACTTCATTGCTTGACTACTATTGTTGATTGGCTTCATACTATCTTCCATCCTGATCCTACTACCTAGCTGCTATTAGTCTTTGTACGCTAACGCTATTGCATACTTGACTATGGCTTGCTTGTTGTAGTTTATCTTCCGCTGCATATCAATTAGGTTATTTCTATTGTTTGTCTTCAAAACTTCCACGTTTTGAAGACTTTGATAAAAATTGCCTATTCACCCCCCCTCTAGTCGATAACTAGCACTGTCAATTGGTATCAGAGCAAGGTACTCCCTTGTTCTGTGTGATTCGGTTTAACCACCTGGAGTTTAGCTATGTCAACTGCATGGATAATCAAAGTCTCCGCTACTTGCCCCGTGTTCGATGGAACAGAATATCCCTACTGGAAGAGTAAGATGCACATGCATCTTGAAGCCATTGATGTCGACCTCTGGTATGTCGTCAAGAATGGCGTTCCCAAAACTGGTGAAGGTGTCACCCCTACTAATGTCAAGAAGTTCATTCAACTGGACTCGACTGCAAAGAACATCATCTGTGGTCATCTGACCAAAGGACAGTATGGCCGTGTGAGTGCTCTGGAAACGTCAAAGCTAGTCTGGGACTGGCTGTCCAAGGTCAATGAAGGTGTCCCTACACAGAGAGACCAGAGGATCAGTGTTCTTCGCAATCTCTTCAATCGCTTCAAGAGAAACGACAATGAAAATGTCCAGCTCACGTTTGATCGCCTCATCGACATCACAAATGAGCTTCAGGCTCTCGGCGCCACTGAGATCACCAAGCATGAAATTGTCAAGACACTGCTGAGATCACTTGACACCTCCTTTGACACCCTTGCCCTCATGATACAAGAATGTCCTGACTTCAAGACACTCGATCCGTCTGATATACTTGAGAGGCTCAACACACATGAGTTCCAGCTTTCTGAGAAAAGAGATATCTATGGCCCCAACTATGGCCGAACTCATGCTTTGAAGGCAAAAGTTGTTTCCTCGTCTGAAGAAGAAGAATCTGACTGCGGTTCTGACGATCCTGAAGACATTGGAAGGGAGCTTGCTATGCTTGTGAAGAAGTTCCAGAAATTCACCAAGAAGAAGGGCTTCAGAAAGTCTTCACGATCCAGTTCAAGAAATGATGAAGCTTCCACTCAAGACAACAAGAAGAGAACATGTCACAAGTGTAATAAGCCTGGGCACTACATCTCTGAGTGTCCTCAGTGGGATAACGAGAAAAAGAAGAAGAAGAGCAAGGAATATGACTCCGATGACAAGAAGAAGAAGAAATCTTCGAAGTCTTCTTCCAAGTCTTCATCAAGGTCTTCATCTCACAAGAAGAGCTCATCTAGCAAGGCTCGTTCTTTTGTTGGCAAGGAAATGGATTCAGAGGAGGAGTCTGCTTCTGAGGAGGCAGAGGTGGAATCTGAAGCTGAGTCCGACTCTGGCGTTGCAAGTCTGGCTTTAGCCACAGCCTACATCGCAAAGTCCATCTTCAACACTGAAGACAATGACTCCCACACCAACGCTGATGATGACAAGGACGATCATGCTCCCACCTACTGCTTCATGGCACGCGGTGCCAAGGTAAAATCGTGCGATGCTTAATTTAAAACATCAAGTGAAGATGACTCTGATTGTGAATCTAAACCCAGCTACAAAACACTTGCTAAAATTGCTACTGAACAACTGTCACATCCCTAGCTTCTGGTGCTGCCTGGTGTTTGCATCATGTTTAAATTTTGAAACTTGAACTGAGGAATTTAGAAGCCTCAAAACCCTAACTAAAAAAAAGGGCAAAAACCCTAAAATCTCATTCATTGTTCCAAAATGCTCTTCTTAGATGTTTAATATTTTTGGCAAGGGTTTTGATCCAAACCAAAAATAATGAACATTTTAAAAGGATTTATTTTTGGGACTTTGAATTTAAATCATTAGCTATTTGAATTTGAATTATATTCATATAACTAGATTATAATCTCAAATACCCCTGAAATATTTTATGAGCTTTTGGAAAAGTCCATCTAGCAAAATAAAAATATTCAGAGAAGCTTTTGGCATTGTTTGAATTATTTTAAATTCAAAACAGTGGCAAAAGATTAAATAAAGGAAAAACAGAACAGAAATAATAATAAAAAAAAGAGCAGAAGCCTACCTGTCGCTTACCTGCGCCTCACCTGTGCTGGCCCAGCCCACCCTGCCAGTCCACTTGGCGGCCCAGCCCACCAGGGGCACCGCCGTCTTCAACCTCTGCCTACTGGCAGAGGCGTGTCGACGCGTCGTGCCCGGGCCTCCACCTCCTGCTTCGCCGTGGCAGCCTCCCCGACATCCTCGCGACGCCACGGAGACACCCAGAGCCATCCCCTCGTTCTCCTCACTCCCTCTGGACCGCTCCCCCCTCCTCTGGCTCCCTCTTCCCCTCTCTTCCCTGTGAGCCCCGAGGGCACGCCGTCGCCGTAGCCGTGGCCATAGGCCACCACCCGCCCAACCAGCACGGCGAAGAGCTCCACCACGACGCCGTGGAGCTACACACTGACGCATGCGACCAGGGGAGCCCTGCAACGTCATCCCCGGCCTCATCTTCAACCTCCGGCCGCCGGTGACTTCGCAATCGATTCGCGGGCTCCAGCACTTCCCCGACCTTGTCGTCGACTCTGCTAGTCCCTACGTGAGCCACTCTCCATTTTCCCCCTGGAATCCCGGTCGTTCCCCTCCCCTAGCTAGCTTCCCCACCTCCGCCGAGGCTCGCCGCCGCCATGGTCAACGAGCTCCGCGCTCGTGAGCTCGGCCGCTCGCCCGAGCATCACCAGCGTGCTCACCGCGCTCCTGCGAACCCGAAACACCCACGGGTGCTCCCTGCCATGCCCTATAGCGCCATCTCCGCGGTTGCCCGAACTCCGGCCGCCGCCTTTGAGCTCGCCGCCGTCGATATAGGTCGCCCCCGGCATAACTGACCGCACCACTCAACGCGCGGGATCTTCAGCGTCACGTAGCTGCCCTCCGCCGGCCATTTGGTCGCCGGAGGAGGAATTCCGACCCCCTCCGCCGTCTCGGGCTTCACCGGCGACGAGCCGTGGACCAAGTCCGGCGAGTTTGACCCCAGTAGGACGCCCCTGACTCAATGACAGGTGGGCCCAGCCCTGTTAGCTAATTAGGATTAGCACTAATCGAATTAGTTAAACTAATTACCCCCCCCCCTGCTGACACTGACAGTGGGCCCCACCCCTGGTCAAACCCCATTCAGCGCTGGGTTTGACCGGGATTAGTTCCTGTGTCACTGACGTGTGGCCCCCACACGTCAGGTTTGACCTGGACCCGCCCTGTTGACCTGATGACGTCAGGGTGAGGTCATGCTGATGCAATATTCATTTTCTGGAATTTAGTTTATTTTATTATATTCAGGAAATTCCAGAAAATAGCTAAAACTTCAATAAATCATAGAGAATTAACCGTAACTCCAAATTAAATGTTTTATATATGAAAAATTATCAGAAAAATTCAAGGAATCCATATGTACCATTTTCATGCATGTTTGAACAATGTTTGTCCTCTGTTTTGGACAAAACAAATAAAGGGCATTTAAATAATCATACATGGAGTTGGAATTTGAATCATGTATTCAAACCAACTTCATTTAAATCATAGCTAGGTGCATTAGCCCAAAACACACTCATATTGCCATGTCATAGCATGCATCATATTGTGCATTGCATTGATTGTGTTCCCTTCTGTGTTGCCGGTATTTGTCCCCTCTCGATAGACGTGATACCGATGATGTGATCGTTGACACTGATGAAGACTCAATGTTATCTTCAGAAGTGCCAGGCAAGCAAAACCCCCTTGTTCATTCCGATACAATCCTACTCTCTCGCTCCTGCTCTCTTTTACTGCATTAGGACAACAATGATTCATCTGTTACTTGCCGCGGTAGCTGAACCCCTTTATCCTTTGCATGACCTGACATTCCACAGTAAATAGATGAAACCCACTAGTATGAGTAGGAGTTGTTTGAGCCCTGTTGTGCCTACTCATTCATGTTTGTTTGTCATGCCTTCTACTGCTTAGAGTTGAGTCAGGTCTGATTCATCGGGGATGAATCAGAGGTGTGTGAACATGTCCTACTATGTGTGAGCTAAGTGTGTGAACACGATTTGGTAAAAGGTATCGGTGAGAGGCCATGTAGGAGTACATGGTGGGTTGTCTCATTGAAGCCGTCCTCAGGAACTGAGTTCTGTGTTTGTGATCCATGATTCAGCTACTACCATGCATTGGGCCCTGAAATATGACCCCGCTCGACTTCTTATTCACCCTTGTCCTCTGTCCAGGAGTTGCAAGTAGTTTCTGGTGTTTGTAGTATGCTGGAGGCCGTGGACAGCGCTGACCGTAGGGGTGGGCTGTGATGCGGTAGGCACGTGGCCGGGTATACCGGGCGCCCGTTTGGTGTCACGGAACCCTGTTCACATTGTTTGGGGCTGTGAGCGAAACTCCGGCCGGATCTCCTCATGGATGGAACCCGAATAGGCGATAAACCTGGACTAGAGACTTGAGTGTTTAGGTAGGTCGTGGTCTACACCCACGTCGGCTTTCGCTTGAAGTCTGCCGAGCACATGTCGTGTGCAGACGCTAAGTGGTGGAAACATGTATGAAGAAGTACACCCCTGCAGGGTTAATATCATCTATTCGAATAGCCGTGTCCACGGTAAAGGACTTCTGGGTTGCTTATATCAGTTCATAGACAAGTGAAAGTGGATACTCTAAAATACGCAAGATAAGCGTGAGTGCTATGGATGGCGTTCTCGTAGGGAGACGGTAGCGGATCCATAGTGGTGTATTGATATGGTGAATATGTGGACTCGTGTGCGCCACTTCAAAGAGTTGCTTGCAGTCGTAGTTTAGGATAGCCACCGAGTCAAAGCTGGCTTGCTGCAGTTAAACCACACCATCCCCTTTGTTGATAATGATGCATATGTAGTTAGTTCTGATGTAAGTCTTGCTGGGTACATTTGTACTCACGTTTGCCTATTTTATGTTTTTGCAGAGAGACTTCGGTCTCACTGGTAGTTCCACGTGGACTTCGATGTTTAGCTTGTTACCTCAGCTACGATCTTGTGCCTCAGCAGGATTTGGTAGATAGTCAGGATTCTCAGCCTTTTTTCCATTTATAGATGTCTGTACCCAGACATGATAGCTTCCGCTTGTGCTTTGATTTGTATGCTCTGAATGTTGGGTCGTGAGACCCCTGTTTGTAATATCTCGCTCCTCGGAGCCTATTGATAAATACTTGAGTCGTAGAGTCATGTTGTGATGCCATGTTGTGTTTGCACATATCGAGCATATTGTGTGTATGTTATTGAAATGCTTGGTATGTGTGGGATCTGACTATCTAGTTGTTTATCTTTAGTAGCCTCTCTTACCGGGAAATGTCTCCTAGTGTTTCCACCGAGCCATGGTAGCTTGCTACTGCTCCGGAACTCTTAGGCTGGCCGGCATGTGTCCTTCTTCGTTCCTGTGTCTGTTCCTTCGGGGAAATGTCACGCGATGGATACCGGAGTCTTGTTAGCCCGCTACAGCCCGGTTTACCGGAGTCCTGCTAGCCCAGTGCTACAGCCTGGATTCACTCGCTGATGACCGACACGTTCGATGCTGGGTCATGGATGCATGTCCCTGTAAGTCTGTGCCACTTTGGGTTTACGACTAGCCATGTCATCCCGGGCTCCTTGTCATATGGATGCTAGCGACACTATCATATACGTGTGCCAAAAGGCGCAAACGGTCCCGGGCAAAGGTAAGGCGACACCCGTGGGGATACCGTGCGTGAGGCTGCAAAGTGATATGATGTGTTACATGCTAGATCAATGTGGTACTGAGTCGGGGTCCTAACAGCGTTGGTATCAGAGCCTGACTGCCTGTAGGATTAACAAGCCAAACTGGTCGAAGTTGAGTCTAGAAATTCTTTAGTTATATAGGGGAATTGATTGTGGGATGGAACGTAAGGCTCTTTTTCTCCTTATATCTTATGCCCTTCTGATCTGAGTCATCTTATCTTCCTACGGGGTTAAGGAACTAGGCCTTCTCTTCTTTCTATCAGGATCACGTGTTACTAATCCGTAGACTTATAAGATTGTTGGATTCAAGCCTCTGTTCAGTCTCTACTACCTCCGTACCTTAACTGTTGATCTCGAAACCTTGATATTGTGCTTCCGAGTGGTTATGCCACCATTTTTGTGAATGTCTTAATTTTTTTCTGAGCATTTACAGCCGTTATGCTGTCCGAGTCATCCCAGGTTTCCAAACAGTCTGATGCATTTGCAAATCCCTTCTTCCCGTTCCCGATGTCCTTTGGTCCAGATTAATCACACAAATTAGTGAGTTGAGGTACTTTATTGCCTCGACATATATGTTGGAGTTAATAAGTATGACCCTAAGTGCTTAGGGGATCATCTAGTGGTCCAGCCATGATTTGTGTCCTAGTGTGATGATTCTGACCTTTATTCGCAAAAGCATTCCGTGATGCTACTTAGTAGTAGGCATTCTACTTCTGGGTTTCTGAGCCCAAGATTCACCCTACTTACTTCATGTTGATAGTAATTGCTAGTGCCTTTAGGATATTAGTAACCTTTGCGATAGTCCTCGAGGTCCATGGTATATCGTTCCTCCAAATACCATGAACCATTCATGGCAGAAGTTCCTCGTTGAACTGATCGATCACAACCAGAGTGCTCACAATGAGTCCTCTATGCTATATGGTGACTCTGCCAGCTCAACTTTTCTGCATGGGTTATCCGGAAGAATTATGTTGAACTTGGTTCGACATACTATTCTATGCATCCACAACTCAGAAAGTTATATGTTCCTTTGAGTTGTCCCTCTTTAGTTGTCTACTGACCTTCGTCCATCAATTGATAGTCAAGAGTATGCGTGCGTTCGCTTATCGATACCTATTACTCTTGTGGTCCGTCAAGCCATTCTATCGCGGAATGACTAGGAGAAACAAACTCCAGAACCTGACCCATATCCAGGGTTGGGTCAAAGAAGTTGTGCTTCGCAGATCAAATTGCTAATCCAACTTTTGCTCTGCTCTACCTTGGAGTATTACCATCTTTATATCGGGAATGATATAGGAATTGCACACCACCCTATGAACTCTTGGTACAGTGATACTTCTTGCCATCATTGTTCATTCCTCGGTTCCTGTGTTATTGTAACCGGAATGTCGACAAGTGAATCGTGATGTGTGAGATCAATACTCCTAGCAACCTTGTTGCTTGGTAGTTAAAGGACAATAATTTCATTCTTAGCGTGTTGGTTCTTGAATCATCATTCTAAGACTGTTCATGCTACCTAGTCCTTATTTCCGGTGCACTCTTCGATCAATGAGTTAGGATTATTCAAACCCTTGCTCTGTTGATCATATCGTCTTGCCCTGAAAAGCAAGATTGTTCTCGAGCTTAGTAACATATCGGTGGTTTGTGATTTTCCGAATATCTTCTCGGAAGTATTACCAGGTTGTCACCTGACCGCTATGTTGAGCTCGTGATCAAGTTGGTTTTCTTATAAATCACCCCTTCTCCAAGAATCTGTGTTGGATATTCCTGAGCTAGTTGGTTGAGCCAAACAACAACTTGGAGAGTTGGAAGATAAAAGCTTACCTGACTTAGTTCATTTCAAAGGGATACCCTTTGTATGTGTGTGTTGAAGAAAATCGATATTTCATCGACTGACCCTCGTGATCAGTTAATGGACCTATCATCTTGTCCAACCTTTGATTTGGGTGTGGGCTATCCTCAAATCAAGTCAGAACCAATGATGCTCGTAATGTTGTCTTACTCGTGGTTGATCCCTCGAGCATACACCATTACATCTTTGGTCTGACCAATGCTATCACCGTGTTCACCTAACTATGGAATTTCTTTTAAAAGGAAACCCGGATGAATTGTTGTTGAGCCCATTGACAACATCCTTATCTCCTCCATGATTTTGTTGAACACTAAGCTAGTGTTGGAAACTTGTGTAAGCATTTTCTTCATGCCCCATTCATGAAGTATATGTTTGGATGAAAGAAGTGACTTCCTTTGATTCACGTGCATTTGATGTAAGTTGCCGTCGTGAATTCGAGAAAGTTTGTTTTTGCTCCTCTGGAATCATCCCAAGTCAGTCATGCATGTGCGAAGTATTCTATGGTCTGATAGACTGATCATCTTCATCCCATATGTATCCCTAGCACACCAAGCCACTGATTCATTTGTTCAAGGAAAAGGAGTTGTTGTGCAAATACTAGTTCATGCACAAGATTCCTATATCCTCAATGATGGTTCCTTACCAGAACTCGGTAGTGTTTTATTGTAAGACTACCATGTGATCATGTTTGTCTGAGACAGCGTGTTCACACATGTGTAGCAGAACCAGCTCATGTTTTGGAGCTTGCTATCGTAGTTCATTTCCCGAGAATCTCGGAACATCATTTCGTCGATTTGTGTTGCAAACTTTCATTTTTCTTCCTAGACTCGATGGGCCTGGAATATCCTGACACTAACCAGATCTGAATCTCAGGCAGATATAATGGTTGGAACATTTCCCAAGAACTATAATACTGGTCCCTGGATAACCGGTAAGGTGGATGTCATGGCCAACACACCCATCCGGTAGACCTATCATTATAGTATCTTGTTTGAGGAAGTTGGCCACCTCCCCATAAGGATTTTGTAGGATTTACCCCTTAGCTATGCCTTATGATTTTAGTGTTTCTGAAGTACGACCTTTACCTGATGTTCTAGATACCAGACCATTTCAAGGAATGGGATACGCTAGTACATCAAGGAGAACATTAGGAGCGGAGTGCTAAATGTCTCTCGGTCGATCATCCAGATTTTATTTGCTTGGCCTCGCTAAGGTGAAATCTGAGAAAGTGTTATCCTCCTTTGCATCTGCATCGTCCATCGCTATTCATCATGGTAGTATGTTGTGTTGTCAGCACCCTTGACACGGATGTTGGTAAAATCTTGATGATTATGGAAATGCTCAAGTTCTTGAGAGCACGCACAAGCGCTACGTGTTATCATCGGCACTAATTGGGATTCCTCTCAGTTTCCTCGGAAATGCTATGACCTTTCAAACAGTGAATTCACTCTCTATTGTTGGGTTCTTCCCCAGTTACCAGAATCATTCCCAGCATTTGCATTTTGTTCCCAGCTTGCACCGGCAATGTGCCATTCTACCATGGGTCTCTTCCATTTCCGGTGGTAAGCAAATTCATCCATTACGTTGTCTTCAACAAGGTAATCCACATCATCCAAGTCCGAGTATGCCATTCTACCGACCCCCCTCCAAACGATCGCTCGAGAATTGCCTTAGGCTGGTTTAAAGAGTTTCAATGATCTTTGAATCAAAGGTAATTCTTTTTGCCACTTAAGGGGATATTTCTACGAGTCACCTTCCCTAAGGTGCATCGTTATGGTATCATGGAAACTCAACTCCTCGCTACGTTGACAACCGTTCACCACCTTCTTAGGTGTGGAATTGTGGTCTACCTAGTGAACCTTCGTCATCTGCTTCACTCCATTCCTATGGATGTGTGCTTCGCCTCTCAGCTCAAGAGATGTTGCTATGTCTCATTCCGTGAGTTAATCCTGAGTTGTTCGACCTTCGAGAAGAACCATTCTTTTAGGGTCTTTCCTTTCCTCTCGTTGTCATGTTGGTTGGAGTTCTCGGAGCAAGACATCAAGACAATGATGGTGATCGAATCAATGTTCTTATGAAGTGCAACCTGGATCGTGAAGATTGTGCTAGTTTGCGTTCCCCATCGTCTTACCCTACGCTTGAATCTCGAGACGAGATTCTTGTTTAGTGGGGGTGAGTTGTCACATCCCTAGCTTCTGGTGCTGCCTGGTGTTTGCATCATGTTTAAATTTTGAAACTTGAACTGAGGAATTTAGAAGCCTCAAAACCCTAACTAAAAAAAAGGGCAAAAACCCTAAAATCTCATTCATTGTTCCAAAATGCTCTTCTTAGATGTTTAATATTTTTGGCAAGGGTTTTGATCCAAACCAAAAATAATGAACATTTTAAAAGGATTTATTTTTGGGACTTTGAATTTAAATCATTAGCTATTTGAATTTGAATTATATTCATATAACTAGATTATAATCTCAAATACCCCTGAAATATTTTATGAGCTTTTGGAAAAGTCCATCTAGCAAAATAAAAATATTCAGAGAAGCTTTTGGCATTGTTTGAATTATTTTAAATTCAAAACAGTGGCAAAAGATTAAATAAAGGAAAAACAGAACAGAAATAATAATAAAAAAAAGAGCAGAAGCCTACCTGTCGCTTACCTGCGCCTCACCTGTGCTGGCCCAGCCCACCCTGCCAGTCCACTTGGCGGCCCAGCCCACCAGGGGCACCGCCGTCTTCAACCTCTGCCTACTGGCAGAGGCGTGTCGACGTGTCGTGCCCGGGCCTCCACCTCCTGCTTCGCCGTGGCAGCCTCCCCGACATCCTCGCGACGCCACGGAGACACCCAGAGCCATCCCCTCGTTCTCCCCACTCCCTCTGGACCGCTCCCCCCTCCTCTGGCTCCCTCTTCCCCTCTCTTCCCTGTGAGCCCCGAGGGCACGCCGTCGCCGTAGCCGTGGCCATAGGCCACCACCCGCCCAACCAGCACGGCAAAGAGCTCCACCACGACGCCGTGGAGCTACACACTGACGCATGCGACCAGGGGAGCCCTGCAACGTCATCCCCGGCCTCATCTTCAACCTCCGGCCGCCGGTGACTTCGCAGTCGATTCGCGGGCTCCAGCACTTCCCCGACCTCGTCGTCGACTCTGCTAGTCCCTACGTGAGCCACTCTCCATTTTCCCCCTGGAATCCCCGTCGTTCCCCTCCCCTAGCTAGCTTCCCCACCTCCGCCGAGGCTCGCCGCCGCCATGGTCAACGAGCTCCGCGCTCGTGAGCTCGGCCGCTTGCCCGAGCATCACCAGCGTGCTCACCGCGCTCCTGCGAACTCGAAACACCCACGGGTGCTCCCTGCCATGCCCTATAGCGCCATCTCCGCGGTTGCCCGAACTCCGGCCGCCGCCTTTGAGCTCGCCGCCGTCGATATAGGTCGCCCCCGGCATAACTGACCGCACCACTCGACGCGCGGGATCTTCATCGTCACGTAGCTGCCCTCCGCCGGCCATTTGGTCGCCGGAGGAGGAATTCCGACCCCCTCCGCCGTCTCGGGCTTCACCGGCGACGAGCCGTGGACCAAGTCCGGCGAGTTTGACCCCAGTTGGACGCCCCTGACTCAATGACAGGTGGGCCCAGCCCTGTTAGCTAATTAGGATTAGCACTAATCGAATTAGTTAAACTAATTACCCCCCCCTGCTGACACTGACAGTGGGCCCCACCCCTGGTCAAACCCCATTCAGCGCTGGGTTTGACCGGGATTAGTTCCTGTGTCACTGACATGTGGCCCCCACACGTCAGGTTTGACCTGGACCCGCCCTGTTGACATGATGACGTCAGGGTGAGGTCATGCTGACGCAATATTCATTTTCTGGAATTTAGTTTATTTTATTATATTCAGGAAATTCCAGAAAATAGCTAAAACTTCAATAAATCATAGAGAATTAACCGTAACTCCAAATTAAATGTTTTATATATGAAAAATTATCAGAAAAATTCAAGGAATCCATCTGTACCATTTTCATGCATGTTTGAACAATGTTTGTCCTCTGTTTTGGACAAAAAAAATAAAGGGCATTTAAATAATCATACATGGAGTTGGAATTTGAATCATGTATTCAAACCAACTTCATTTAAATCATAGCTAGGTGCATTAGCCCAAAACACACTCATATTGCCATGTCATAGCATGCATCATATTGTGCATTGCATTGATTGTGTTCCCTTCTGTGTTGCCGGTATTTGTCCCCTCTCGTTAGACGTGATACCGATGATGTGATCGTTGACACTGATGAAGACTCAATGTTATCTTCAGAAGTGCCAGGCAAGCAAAAACCCCTTGTTCATTCCGATACAATCCTACTCTCTCGCTCCTGCTCTCTTTTACTGCATTAGGACAACAATGATTCATCTGTTACTTGCCGCGGTAGCTGAACCCCTTTATCCTTTGCATGACATGTCATTCCACAGTAAATAGATGAAACCCACTAGTATGAGTAGGAGTTGTTTGAGCCCTGTTGTGCCTACTCATTCATGTTTGTTTGTCATGCCTTCTACTGCTTAGAGTTGATTCAGGTCTGATTCATCGGGGATGAATCAGAGGTGTGTGAACATGTCCTACTATGTGTGAGCTAAGTGTGTGAACACGATTTGGTAAAAGGTATCGGTGAGAGGCCATGTAGGAGTACATGGTGGGTTGTCTCATTGAAGCCGTCCTCAGGAACTGAGTTCTGTGTTTGTGATCCATGATTCAGCTACTACCATGCATTGGGCCCTGAAATATGACCCCGCTCGACTTCTTATTCACCCTTATCCTCTGTCCAGGAGTTGCAAGTAGTTTCTGGTGTTTGTAGTATGCTGGAGGCCGTGGACAACGCTGACCGTAGGGGTGGGCTGTGATGCGGTAGGCACGTGGCCGGGTATACCGGGCGCCCGTTTGGTGTCACGGAACCCTGTTCACATCGTTTGGGGCTGTGAGCGAAACTCCGGCCGGATCTCCTCATGGATGGAACCCGAATAGGCGATAAACCTGGACTAGAGACTTGAGTGTTTAGGTAGGTCGTGGTCTACACCCACATCGGCTTTCGCTTGAAGTCTGCCGAGCACATGTCGTGTGCAGACGCTAAGTGGTGGAAACATGTATGAAGAAGTACACCCCTGCAGGGTTAATATCATCTATTCGAATAGCCGTGTCCACGGTAAAGGACTTCTGGGTTGCTTATATCAGTTCATAGACAAGTGAAAGTGGATACTCTAAAATACGCAAGATAAGCGTGAGTGCTATGGATGGCGTTCTCGTAGGGAGACGGTAGCGGATCCATAGTGGTGTATTGATATGGTGAATATGTGGACTCGTGTGCGCCACTTCAAAGAGTTGCTTGCAGTCGTAGTTTAGGATAGCCACCGAGTCAAAGCTGGCTTGCTGCAGTTAAACCACACCATCCCCTTTGTTGATAATGATGCATATGTAGTTAGTTCTGATGTAAGTCTTGCTGGGTACATTTGTACTCACGTTTGCCTATTTTATGTTTTGCAGAGAGACTTCGGTCTCACTGGTAGTTCCACGTGGACTTCGATGTTTAGCTTGTTACCTCAGCTACGATCTTGTGCCTCAGCAGGATTTGGTAGATAGTCAGGCTTCTCAGCCTTTTTCCATTTATAGATGTCTGTACCCAGACATGATAGCTTCCGCTTGTGCTTTGATTTGTATGCTCTGAATGTTGGGTCGTGAGACCCCTGTTTGTAATATCTCGCTCCTCGGAGCCTATTGATAAATACTTGAGTCGTAGAGTCATGTTGTGATGCCATGTTGTGTTTGCACATATCGAGCATATTGTGTGTATGTTATTGAAATGCTTGGTATGTGTGGGATCTGACTATCTAGTTGTTTATATTTAGTAGCCTCTCTTACCGGGAAATGTCTCCTAGTGTTTCCACCGAGCCATGCTAGCTTGCTACTGCTCCGGAACACTTAGGCTGGCCGGCATGTGTCCTTCTTCGTTCCTGTGTCTGTTCCTTCGGGGAAATGTCACGCGATGGATACCGGAGTCCTGTTAGCCCGCTACAGCCCGGTTCACCGGAGTCCTGCTAGCCCAGTGCTACAGCCTGGATTCACTCGCTGATGACCGACACGTTCGATGCTGGGTCATGGATGCCTGTCCCTGTAAGTCTGTGCCACTTTGGGTTTACGACTAGCCATGTCAGCCCGGGTTCCTTGTCATATGGATGCTAGCGACACTATCATATACGTGTGCCAAAAGGCGCAAACGGTCCCGGGCAAAGGTAAGGCGACACCCGTGGGGATACCGTGCGTGAGGCCGCAAAGTGATATGATGTGTTACATGCTAGATCGATGTGGTACTGAGTCGGGGTCCTGACAACAACAAAGGGCTATGGAACATACTCAAAAACTATTAGACAAAAGCGATGACCTGTTGGACGCGGAAATGACACGTTCACAGTCCTTAGTTGAAGACATAAAAAATCTTCATGCTAAGTATCAAGAACTTGAAAGTCTTCATGAGATGCTCTCAACCACTTATGAAAAGCTCTCCTATGATTATCTTCAAAGGAAGCAAGAGCTTGAGAAACTGAAAGCGACTCATGAAGATCTTCAAAAAGAGAATGAGTCATTTCGCGCTCAACAGATCAGTCCCGCTGAGGATGAATTTGAACCACCATGTCTAAAATGCATTGAGCGTGATAACGCTACCTCTATTGCTGAATGTTCCACTGCTGCTACTGTTGCTCTGTCTTCAACTACTGATGTGGTAACTAACCCCTCTTCTGAGGATACCACTACTATTGCTGATGAAAATGCTAGGTTGAAGACATTGCTTGAAACAGGGATGTATAAAAGTCTGAAAGGGCATCAGACACTTTGTGATGTCCTCAAAAAGCAGATTCTGAACCGAAACCCTAGGAAAGAGGGTGTTGGGTTCAAGAGGAAAATGAATGTTGATGGTTCCTATTGGAAGCCTGAGCAGTATCCCAAAACCACATGGGTTGCTGCAAAGGAACCTTTAGTGGATCCATCCAATTTATCTGGATTTACCTGCGCTAATCCTATTATCATTGATGAATCCTTTGATGCAAACTATAAACTGTTCAAAAATCAGAATGGTGAAGTGTTTGCCAGGTATATTGGTACTAACTGCAGGAATGGACCTCCTATGAAGAAGATCTGGGTTCCCAAAAGCTGCCTTGAGAATCTTCCAGTGAATGTCATCATGACACCACCAGGGAAGAAGACAAACCCCAGACCAAAGGCATCATATGGTCCAACGGCTACTTACGAACACAGGACTCACTTGAGTCACCCTAACGCCAATGTTTTGCAGGGAAATCATACTCAGACTCATGAATATGAGCGTGTGTCTTCAAACCGCTATGTTCATAGAACTAAGAACTTTTCTGCTTATTCACATGAGTATCATTCATCTCCTACAAAGCTATTTGCTAGGGCTTCAAAGCCGAAATTCTCAGATGCTGCACTTAGACTCATTGCTTCTAAGCCACCCCTGAAAATGTTGGTGGTGAAGAAGAATTAACTCTCTTTTGCAGAATGTGGTCTCCAGCCAGCAATCAATGGCGTCCGATATTATTGCTGGGGACCTAAAACATAAAGGGACGCATGATAAAATGACTTACTATGTATTCCACATATGAATCGCTTACCTGTCATACTGTGTGCTAACTTTCATCTATGATGTGATAATCCAAGTATGCATCAACTGCTTATGCTTCACAACATATCTTGTGAAGCCTATCCTCCTAACTGCACTGTAGGGCATGTCACCAAAAGCTTCAGGATGGATTATTGACAGCGGATGCACTAATCATATGACTGGTGATCGAAGTCTTCTCATGGACTCAACCTTACGTCCATCCGACAAGAGTCAAATCACATTTGCTGACACTGGTAAAGGCAAGGTATTGGGTCTAGGTAGAGTTGCAATCTCAAAGGATCAACACATGGATAAAGTGATGCTTGTTGAATCCCTTGGATTCAACTTAATGTCGGTCTCAATGCTTTGTGACTTAAACATGATTGTGATATTTGGAAAATACCATTGCCTTGTACTAATGGAATCTGACAAGTCTCTAGTCTTTGAAGGGTATAGGAAAGGTGATCTAGACATGGTAGATTTCTCAGCAGGTCCACAGCTTGCCGTATGTCTTCTTGCAAAAGCTTCAGAATGCTGGCTCTGGCATCGAAGGCTAGGGCACGCTGGCATGAGGAACTTGCACACTCTCGTCAAGAAGAAGCATGTCATAGGCATCGAAGGTGTCAAGTTCAAGAAAGATCATTTGTGTGGTGCTTGTGAAGCTGGGAAGATGACAAGGGCAAAACACCCCTCGAAGACAATCATGACAACGTCTCAACCCTTCGAGCTGCTACACATGGACTTATTTGGACCTACTCATTACTCCACCCTCACAACAACGGCGTGTCTCTATGGCTTCGTCATTGTTGATGACTACTCAAGATATACATGGGTGCACATAATTCTCTACAAGACTGAAGTACAAGATGTCTTCAGACGATTCGCCAATCGAGCAATGAACAATTATGGCGTCAAGATCAGGCATATCAGAAGTGATAACGGCACTGAATTCAAGAACACCGGGCTTGATCTTTATTTGGATACAATGGGAATCACTCATGAATTTTCTGCTCCATACACACCTCAGCAAAACGGCATTGTAGAGCGCAAGAACAGAACCCTCATCGAGATGGCTCGAGCAATGCTTGACGAGTACAAGACACCAAGAAAGTTCTGGCCTGAAGCCATTGATATAGCTTGTTACATCATCAATCGTGTCTACATCCATAAGCTTCTGGTCAAAACATCCCATGAGCTCCTTACTGGCAAGAAGCCAAATGTCAGTTACTTCAGAGTCTTTGGAGCTAGATGCTGGATCAAGGATCCCCATCACAAGTCAAAATTTGAACCCAAAGCTCATGAAGGCTTCATGCTTGTCTATGGAAAGGATTCGCACTCTTACAGAGTCTTCAACCTCTTCCACTACAAAATCGTTGAAACAGTGGATGTGCGATTTGATGAAACCAATGGTTCACAACAAGAGCTCCTGTCAAGCTCACTTGATGAAGCTCCTTCTAGTGAATCTATCAAGCTGATGGGAACTGGTGAGATCATGCCCTCTGAAGCACAGCCTGAAGAGGAACTTATCATTTCTGCACCAAACCAACCTGAAGACAATGCTCAGACCGAAGACAATACTTCCAATGATGACAATGATCAGCATGAGCAAGGTCTTCGTCCAATTCATCCTCGTGTTGCAAATGAAGTACAAATTGAGAAGATAATTGACAGCATCAATGCGCCTGGTCCGCTTACTCGCTCAAGAGCAACACAGTTAGCAAACTTCTGTGGGCACTTTTCATTTGTGTCAATATCAGAACCCAAGAAAGTTGCTGAAGCTTTTATGGAACCTGAATGGATTCAAGCCATGCAAGAAGAACTTCAATAGTTCAAGCTGAATAATGTTTGGGAACTTGTCAAGCGACCTGACCCTCGCAAGCATAACATTATAGGAACAAAATGGATATATCAAAACAAGCAAGATGAGCATGGTCAAGTCGTCAGAAACAAAGCACGTCTTGTGGCTCAAGGATATACTCAAGTTGAAGGAATTGACTTTGATGAAACATTTGCTCCTGTTGCTAGGCTTGAAGCTATTCGCATACTGCTAGCCTATGCTAATCATCATAACATCTTGCTATATCAAATGGATGTGAAGAGTGCATTTCTCAATGGCAAGATTGAAGAAGAAGTATATGTCGCTCAACCACCTGGCTTTGAAGATCCAAAGCATATTGATATGGTGTACAAGCTGAACAAAGCACTGTATGGCCTCAAACAAGCTCCACGTGCCTGGTATGATACAATCAAAGACTTCCTGAAGAGCAAAGGCTTCAAACCTGGATCCCTCGATCCCACACTCTTCACAAAGACATGTGATGATGAACTGTTTGTGTGCCAAATATATGTGGATGACATAACCTTCGGCTGCACCAACCAGAAGTACAATGATGAGTTTGGGTACATGATGCAAGAGCAATATCAAATGTCCATGATGGGTGAGCTGAAGTTCTTCCTTGGTCTTCAAATTCGTCAGCAACGAAATGGCATCTTCATATCTCAAGAAAAATACCTCAAAGATTGTCTGAAGAAGTTTGGGATGGAAGACTGCAAAGGCTACACGACGCCAATGCCAGCCAAACACCATCTTGGTCCCGACGACAATGGTAAAGAGTTCGATCAAAAGGTATACCACTCCATGATTGGTTCTTTACTTTATTTATGTGCATCTAGGACAGATATTATGCTTAGTGTTTGCATGTGTGCTCGATTCCAAGCGGCACCAAAGGAATCGCATCACTTAGCTATGAAGCGAATTCTTCGATATTTGGCTTACACCCCAACACTCGGATTATGGTATCCAAAGGGCTCAAGGTTTGACCTAGTTGGATTCTTGTATGCTGATTATGCTGGTGACCAGGTGGATCGCAAGTCAACATCAGGAACATGTCACTTTCTGGGACGATCACTTGTCTGTTGGTCTTCAAAGAAGCAGAACTGTGTATCACTCTCAACTGCTGAATCTGAATACATTGCTGCTAGATCCTGTTGTGCTCGGCTTCTATGGATGAAGCAAACTCTCAAGGATTATGGCATCAACCTGAAACAAGTACCTCTCTTCTGTGACAACGAAAGTGCCATCAAGATAGCCAACAATCCAGTCCAGCACTCGAAGACAAAGCACATTGAAATACGTCATCACTTTCTCAGAGATCATGTTATGAAGAAAGATATAGATATCATGCACGTCAACACTGAAGAGCAACTGGCAGATATCTTCATAAAGCCCTTGGATGAGAGAAGGTTTTGCAAGTTACGGTGTGAGCTAAATATCTTGGAATCCTCGAATGTCCTGTGATCAGGCACACATCCTAACACTTATGCATGTTGATGACTTAGATGTGCAACACACAAAGTAATGTATATCTTCAATCAATGAAGATTTACACTCTGAGTGTGAATACATTAACATGGAATTTGACTTCGGAGCGCCGCGATAATTGTGCGCCGTGTCTGGGTCTAATACTTCCTATACGGTGGGTAACGCCACCACCAACTTTCTCTGTTTGAAGTGTTTCACTCATGGCGTTATATTTCAATAACTTCGCATTCGGTTTGTCTTCAGTTTCAATTTATCTTCATGATCGTCTACACTATGATGATTTGATTGTTTTCTGATATATATATGTACTAGTGTTCTGTCCTCTACAGCATTCACTTATAGCTATGTCTTCAAGATTGGATCTTTTGAACTAAGTGAATGTGATCAGACCCTAACTTCTCTATGCTTCCTATCTCAAACTCTATCTGTCCAAATCATATGCATTCTATTGAAACTGTCGAATGTCTTCTCTGCGTCCTAGTCAGCAGAAGGCAAAGAGACAAACATTAAATCTGTTTTAAATGACTTATCTTTATTGTTGAAATCCGGTGAAGCCGGAACAACTCTCCGACATGCCTGGCGGGCGTGGGAACGTGGGACAATTCTAAGTATGTTGCATGCTTGCCACGTACCCCTCAGATGTGAACCGCCAGGGGCACCAACGTAATTGCGCTGTGTCTCTCACCTACTTATAAATACTTGTCCCCTGCGGTAAAGAAATCCTTCTTCCACCTCTCCACCTCCGTCAAAACCCTAGCGCCACCGCTAGCTCGCGACAACGCCGGCGACGAAGCGCTTAGCTGCCGTGACTTCTCCGACGTCGTCCTCACGCCTGCCGCTGACATCGTCCTCTCCGCCGTCGCCGTAGATGTCCTCCATCGCCAAGTTAGGGCACGGTGGGCTGAACTGCTCGGTCTCTCATTATTCCCATCTAGCAGTTCGTCGTGCGGTAATTATAACTCTATTTTTACCACCTTTTTGATCTTCAAAGATTCATCCTACTTACCGAAAGTGGTTTCTACCTACTCAATGTTAGATCTATTCTGTCTACATCTCATAATGCCTAGTCAATTCACTTAGATTTCCTATCTAGTTTGATTCCTCACTTGTACTTATTCACGGATTGGTACAAATCTGGAACCAACTCACCACATATAAGTGAATGTCTTCGCATCATGAGGTCAATGTCTTCAAACTGATTTATCTTCAAAATCTTCTAAGAATGCATATGACCTCTTCCCCTTCCCTCGCATCTCTAATGCTGTCACAGGTACATGTCCGTGGGAGAATCCCTTGGTTCTCATAGTCTGCATTCGTTTGCAGAATACTTACAGCATCATATCAATTCTCCTGAAGCCAGTTCCTGTCTGACCAGCAAGCGAAAGCCTTTGAAGCCTTTGAATATATTGAAACCGTTCAGTTTGAAGTTCATGGCTACGGAGAAATCTGTCAGGAAGGGTGGCAGACAGCGTCATGGGGGAACTTCAAAGGATATGCCTGAGGATCTGGCAGAAATGTATAAAACAGATCCCGAAGAAGATTACAATCAGCGCAAGACTCGAATCCAATGGATTCGACGCTATTGGGCTGAACAGTGGTACAAGTACAAGTTCATCACCCAGGAGTACGCAGAGAAAAATGCTATCAAGAGCCCTTGGGGTGATATTCTCTATCGAGGCCTTCCCCCCAAGAACAAAGTTGAAGCCATTGCGCAAGAATTCTATCCTTGCATGGTCTGTGGGCCACAGCCTGAAGAAGCCGACCCATCATCATTGCTCTGGTGTCGTGACGACAATCTCTTCAAGCGCAACTTCCAGTTTGCTAAGGCTTCAGCAAAGGAAAACAAGAAGTCACGGGGATTAGACTTCAATCCTGGTCCCTCTGCTCCCCGTGATGATGGCACACGTGAAGCTGAAGAAAACAGAATTGGCCCCTTTGCAAACCTTGATGGCCTCATCACTTACATCTTGGTCCAAGGTGCCAAGGTAGATCATACTGATAATGATGCTGACACTGATGAAGCCCCAGCTCCTCCTTCGAAGCCACAGAAGCAAAAGAAGCTAAAGGCTTCTAAATCAGCACCTCCAAAAGCTTTACGAACGAAGCCTCTGGCCACTGCACCTCCTGAAGCCAGTGTGCACTCTGAATATCAATCCCGTATCTCCAAGAAGACGGAGAAGAAAAAGCAACTTGTCAGGCATACTGATCAAGCCTTGACTCCTACCGCCATTCTGCGTGAAGAACCCATTGATCTGTCAAGTGATGAAGATCTTGCTGATGATGCTCTTGAGCAGCTGATAAAGAGCAAGGAAGAAGCAGAAATCTTCAACAACTTGCCTCTCTTTGATGTGGCCATCATCCACAATTTCATTGATGAGTGGTTCGACACCCCCAATGTCAGCTTTGAAGATTTACAGCTTCCCATTGGCCTCGGTGTCGCCTTCAATGGTGCCATTGCTTCTGAGCTGGCTCTCGCTCAGCGAATCGTTGAGCTCAAGAACAAGATTGATTATGAGAAGGCTCAATTCAAGAAGCATGTGGCCAAGCTAAGTGCTCAAGACGTCCGAAACTTCAAAGTCATGCTGCATGAGCTTAAAGAAGCTTTTCGAAAGAAGCGCCAAGAAGCTCAAGGCTCTCGTGAGCGCATGAAGCGTTTGGCTGAAAAGTGTGTGCTTGCCTACAATGAGGCTGAGAAGCGCAAGTCACTTGGCCGTCCTGGCATTGACCCCAAGATGGCTGCAAAGAAAAAGAAGAAGCTTCCTGCTGACCAGCCTGCACCCTCAAGTCAAGAAGCCCCTCGCATTATCTTCCCAAGTAGCATGACTGGCTCGAAGCCAAAGGTCACCACAACCGCTTCTGAACAGAAGAAGACGCGGGCTGCCGAGGTTGAAGCCAGAAAGAGGAAGAACACCGAAGCCTCTGATGCCGCTCCCTCCAAGAAGAAGCGCAAGACCAAGAAGAGTCAGGCTGCTCCCACAGAGCCCCTTGTTGTTGAACCCATCTCGGTGGTTCGTCCTGCATCTGCATCCCAAGAACTTCGCATGACTGTTCATGAGCCTGCTTCCCCAGAGGCTCCTAAAGATGAAGATATACCAGCAGCTGAACCCACCGCTGCTGAAGACATTGGTCATGATGACAATGTTGAAGATGATGAAGTTCATCCTCAGATCGAATATAATGTGGTATCATCGCCTGTTCGTACGAACAGCGAAAACATCAGCATTGGTCGTCCTCTGACGCCAATTGCTCAGGACGCATCGTGGGCTGATCACCCACAGCAACAAGACTCCCCCAGTACTCCCCAACAACAACAAACCACACCATCCGTACAAGTTGAAGAGGATGAGGACCTGCCCACTCCATCTCCAAAGGCGTCGCCTGTACTCCAAAGGCTTCGCAAAGGACCAAGGCCTCAAGTCCCTCTTCCGAGCGTTCTAGAAGGAGAAGTGCACCGTCAACCTGTTGCACGTCAAGTGTTCTCTGAAGCCACTCCAACTGTGAATGTCTCTGTGTCTGAAGCACAAGCTGCTAAAGACAATCCGGCTGCATCAGCCGATGAGGAACGTCAAGAAGAACGTGTCCAAACTCCCCCCATGCCTGAAGAAACAGTTCATGAAGTGAACGTGTCTGTGCCTGACCCTCCAGCTCCTCAAGTGGAGGTTGAAAATCCTGAAGCTGCCACAACCAACGCAAGTGAAGCCAATGACGATGTCATGGATGAAGCTAATGTAGAGCTTGAACCAATCAGTGTGCCTGAAGCAAATGAGGCCACTGCACCTGAAGCTAATGAGGCAACTGCTCTTGAAACACCTGTTGTGCAGCCTGGAGCCTCAGTTGCTGCCACTGCTCCTGTTCCGCCACCACGGCCCTATACAATCGAGCAAGCATACAACCATGGCGAGTTAATCACAGTAAGATGGCCCATTCTGGTCCCTCCGCCTAATGTCTCTGGTCCTCAATTTGACTACCACGTTGAGCATCGGCCTCAGGTCCAGAAGCCCAAGCCAAGACTGCCAAGGTTTCCTGGTACTGCCACCTCTGTCGGGTCTTTCAATGCAAATGGCTTCAAGAGCCACAACACATTCTTTGACAGCTCGAAGAACCCCTACACGAAGCCAAGAATATCATCAGATCAGTTCTGGAGTCATCAGCAGCGAAGCTATTACTCCTGTGTTCTGTATGATCAAGGGTGCATTTTCCCTCATATGCGTCTCGACACTGAAGCCATTACTAGACTGCCCTGCTTAGAAGAAGCACTTGTTTGCTTTCATGATGCTGGGCTGCTCAGTTTTGTCACAGATAAAGAACACTGGAATGAAGAGCTATTGCTTCAATTCTATGCTACTCTACACATTCGCGGCTACAACAGAGACATCAAGACATGGGTTCTCGAGTGGATGACCGGAAATGTTCATCATGAAGCCAAAGCTATGGATATCATCGAGCTTACAGGGCTAGCCACTCCTGGAGAACTATATGAACCTGGTTGTCAAAATCACCGCAATGCTTTGGAAAGCATCTTCCATAAGCCTAAACCCAATATGAGTCAGATGTTGAGCATGATGAAGCCTTTGCCACGTGATGCTGAATATCCAACAACGTTCTTTGTTGAAGACCTTGAGTATCTGCCACGCACCATATATCACATCATCAGGCGAACTCTATGGCCTATCAAAGGACATTCATCAGCGGCAAAGCTTGAAGGAGCTATGAAGACTTTGGTCTTCTACATTCTCGATGGCATCAACTTCAATGCGCAAGATTTCTTCATCAGGCAACTGGCTGCATCTGGATCTGATCTGTTTGGTCTGAAGTTTTATGCTCCATGGGTCATGCGCCTCATCAAGCGACACACATCTGTCAACTATCAACCTTATGCTCGCAATCATGTGATTTTTCTACCTGAGGTTGATATGTCAGTTGAAGCTATATACCCTGAACCTGCCAAGAAGCCTCTTTGTCTTCAGAATGTCGAGCACCAAAGCTTCACTCAGCCTATTGAAGGTGTTCAAGCAGCAACACGAATCTATCCATTGGCTGGAAATACTCGTCTGCCTCATCGAGCACCTACTGAAGCTACTGAAAGCACCATTGCGCAAAGGCCTCGGAAGCGTTCTCGCGTTCTCAATGACCAAGAACTTCTTGTGGCCCTTCATCAGAAACAGGATAAGCATCATTTCTGGCTCAAGAGACAGATGCAAAGCCTCTTGGTGGATGTCAATCGCATTCGCAACCTTGCCACCAAGAATGCCTTTGTTGCTCATGAAACTTGCCGGCGATCATGGAAGAGTTTGACCCTTCTCAGTGCTGAAGCTGATCTTCAAGACGATGGCTTCAATGAAAGATTCCAGTTTGACTCCACTCCTCCACGGACTAATGTCTTACGTCGTACTCCATCTCTTGAAGACTCTGAATATTCTACCTCCGCGGCAACGGTAAATGCCAGAGTGATCGATGATGAAGATGATGCTACTTCACCACCTCCTACAACTGCGCACATCAACACTGCACCAAGTTCATCTGCACCGCCACCCAATGACGACAACCCTCCTGCTTCACCTACTCATGTTGACGAGTAGATGCTCTATGTCTTCAAATCTTTTTGGTCCTTATTGACAAAAGGGGGAGAAGCGTATGAGTTGATAGTCTTCAAGCGGGTTCATATGGGCGGTTGCATTATATTTTGTTGCGTGCTTACAACTCTTGCCTTTTGAAACATTTGGTTCTCTGAGTTGTAACACATAAACTTGATGGTCGTCTGCTACTTATTTGCTTCACTATGATGCGATGATAAATTATGCATGTGTGATGATAACTTCCGCACTTAGATCATTCTGCAGACGTCCATTTTTCATTATGCATGTCATTCTACTTGCTATATCAGTTCATGCATGATAAATTATCTTCATAAGTTGAAGTGGATCTCCATAAGTACAACCTGCCATGTGCATTTGCTTTCCAAAAGCAAATTACTTACATGCACATCTTCAGGGGGAGACCTTGCAACTTATGAAGACTATTTCCTATCCTTACAATTTCACATATTTATCCCCGTTGAAAACTTCAACCAGTTTGTCATCAATCACCAAAAAGGGGGAGATTGTAAGTGCATCTAGTGCCACCCCTAGTTGGTTTTGGAGTATTGACGACAAAGTTGGTTGAGGGACTAATGCGTTTGTGAGAATTGCAGGATAACGCAGGTAGTGTCTCTCATTGATTCGGTTTACCTACCGGAGATGACCCCTAAAAATGTATGAAGACATTGAAGACAATGGTGGTATGATAAGATATTCATATTGAAGACTATGACATGAGAAGACATTGCATGAAGAGTATGGAGCGCGAAGACTGTGTGGATTCGTTGCTTCCTTTTCTTCTTTGTTAAGTCATAGGAACCACCATACTATTAAGTGGGATCCAAGTGAACTAAGTCAGAGTGACTGAAGTGATGCTCAACTCAAATCCTATGTCTTCGAGCGAAGACAATGAGAGCAAACCTTATCCAGAGCTGGATGAGTCAGCTTTGCTTGTAGCCCAAGTAAAGTTGCCGCGTGTGTTTGAAATTTGATCGTTGGAACACATGTCAGTTCCTTAGTGACCCAGGGTCATTTTGGACAAATCAGGTCGGGTTGCCTAGTGGCTATAAATAGTCCACCCCCTACATCATAAATTGGTGGCTGCTCAGAGTTAGTATACGGCTTTTGTCGTTTGAGAGCAACCCACCTCGAAGCATTTGAGAGAGAGAAATCCTTGCGAGGACAAAGCCCAAACACCCAGAGCCAAAGAGTGTTAGGCATCACTGAAGTCTTTCTGTCTGTGTGACCTGAAGACTTATTACACTTGAGGACTATGTATCCTCCAGCCGGTTAGGCGTCGCGTTCTGAGCATCCAAGAGTCATTGTGGATTGCCGGGTGAACAAAGTCTGTGAAGGTTTGGAAGTCTACCTTGAAGACTTACCAGAGTGATTGGGCGAGGACTAAGTGACCTTAGCTCAAGGGGAATAAGGTGAAGACACGGTCTTCTGAGTTGAATCTCAGCCTCCCTAACCAGACGTACAGTTGTCACAGCAACTGGAACTGGTCCAACAAATCATGTGTCTTCAACAAGTGACTGGTTCTATCTCTTCCCTCCTTTACCTTGAGTTTGTCTTCGTGAAGTCGTTGCTTACCTGTCTTATCTGATTGACTTCATTGCTTGACTACTATTGTTGATTGGCTTCATACTATCTTCCATCCTGATCCTACTACCTAGCTGCTATTAGTCTTCGTACGCTAACGCTATTGCATACTTGACTATGGCTTGCTTGTTGTAGTTTATCTTCCGCTGCATATCAATTAGGTTATTTCTATTGTTTGTCTTCGAAACTTCCACGTTTTGAAGATTTTGATAAAAATCGCCTATTCACCCCCCCCCTCTAGTAGATAACTAGCAGTGTCATCTATTATGCTCCATGACATTCAAAACATCTTTGAAGTCTCGGTTCTAAGCCGTAAAGCATGGCACATTGAACTATCGAGTAGTCATCAGATCGAGCTTGCCAGACGTTCAAAACATCAGCATCTGCTCCTGCGGCAAGCCTTTCACCTAGTGGTGCATCAAGGACATAATTCTTCTGTGCAGCAATGAGGATAATCCTCAAGTTACGAACCCAGTCCATGTAGTTGCTACCATCATCTTTCAACTTAGCTTTCTCTAGGAACGCATTAAAATTTAGGGGAACGGTAGCTCGGGCCATTGATCTACAACATAGATATGCAAAACTATAAGACTAAGTTCATGATAAATTAAGTTCAATTAATCATATTACTAAAGAAATCCCACTTAAATAGACATCCCTCAAGTCATCTAAGTGATACGTGATCCAGATCAACTAATCCATGTCCAATCATCACGTGAGATGGGGTAGTCATCAATGGTGAACATCTCTATGTTGATCATATCTACTATATGATTCACGTTCGACCTTTCGATCTCAAGTGTTCCAAGGCCATGTTTGTACATGCTAGGCTCGTCAAGTTTAACCCAAGTATTCCGCATGTGTAAAACTGTCTTGCACCCGTTGTATGTGAATGTAGAGTCTATCACACCTGATCATCATGTGGTGTCTCAACACGATGAACTGTAGCAATAGTGCATACTCAAGCAGAACACTATTACCTTGAAATTTAGTGAAGGGATCATCTTATAATGCTACCGCCGTACTAAGCAAAATAAGATGCATATCACATGCAATCAAAATATGTGACATGATATGGCCATCATCATCTCGTGCTTTTGATCTCCATATCCAAAGCATCGTCATGATCTCCACCGTCACCGGCTCGACACCTTGATCTCCATCGTTGTGTCATGGTCGTTTCGCCAACTATTGCTTACACAACTATCGCTAACACATACTGATAAAGTAAAGCAGTTACATGACATTTGCATTTCATACAATAAACAGACAACCATAAGGCTCCTACCGGTTGCCGATAACTTATAAAACATGATCATCTCATACAATAACGTATATCACATCATGTCTTGACCATATGACATGACAACATACCCTGCAAAAACAAGTTAGACGTCCTCTACTTTGTTGTTACAAGTTTTACGTGGCTGCTACGGGCTTCTAGCAAGAACCGTTCTTATCTAAGCAAAAACCACAACGGTGTTTCATCAAGTTTGCTATTTTAACCTTCTTCAAGGACCGGCCATAGTCAAATTTGATTCAACTAAAGTAGGAGAAACAGACACCCGCCAACCACTTTTATGCATTAGTTGTATGTCTATCGGTGGAACCGATCTCATGTACGTGGACATGTAAGGTTGGTCCAGGCCGCTTCATCCCACAATACCGCCGAATCAAAATAAGACGTTGGTGGTAAGCAATATGACTATCACCGCCCACAAGTCTTTGTGTTCTACTCATGCATATCATCTACGCATAGACCTGGCTCTGGTACCACTGTTGGGAATCATTGCAAGGAAAACAAAAAAAATCTACGCACACGCAATGATCTATCCACGGAGATGCATAGCAACGAGGGGGAGAGTGTGTCTACGTACCCTCATAGACCATAAGTGGAAGCGTTTATCAATGCGGTTGATGTAGTCGTACACCTTCACGATCCGTCCTGATCAAGTACCGAACGTACGGCACCTCCGCGTTCAGCACACGTTCAGCTCGATGACATCCTCGCCTTCTTGATCCAGCAAGAGGGGCGAAGTAGTAGATGAGTTCCGGCAGCACGACGGCGTGGTGATGGTTGGTGATGAAGAGCAATCTCCGCGGGTGAAAGGATCAAGATGGACCTAGAGGGGGGGTGAATAGGTACAATTACAAATTTTAATTATTACTTGGCAATTTTAGGCAATAATGCGGAATATGAAGATCAGCCTAATAATTGCACGTGAGCACAAAGTACTAAGCAAACAACATAAACATGTAAGTAGGCAAGCACAATATAATGTACGTAAGTGTAAAGAGACAAGTAACCACAAGTAGAGAGTTAGGGTTAGGAATAACCGCAACTCCGGGAGACGAGGATGTATGTCGATGTTCACTTCCTTGGAGGGAAGCTAGTCACCGTTAGAGAGGTGGATGTTACCACGAAGGCACACCAACGCCACGAAGGCTCACCCTATTCTCCCTTTGAGACAACACCACGGAGGCGTTTCTCAACCACTAGTGGTAGACCTTGGGGTGGTCTCCAAACCCTCACAAACTTTTCCGAGGGTAATCACAAAGTTCGATTCCTCTCCAAATGACTCCTACCGCCTAGGAGTCTCCAACCTCCAAGAGTAACAAGAACGATGGGGAAAAGCTCAAAACTTGCTCAAGTCACGAATTCCTTTGGTGCAAAGAAGGGGAAGGAGTGGATCTATCACTTGATTGGAGAACTTCTCTCAAATGCTCCTAGAACACTTGGGAATCTAGGATTTGGTGTGGATGAATGAGAGAGTGAGTGAGGAGTGTTCTTGATAGGCTCAAGGTGAATGGTCAACCTTATCCCGTAGAAGGGAAAGGTATATATATAGGTGGTGGGTAAAAGTGATCGCTTTGGGTACAGGATGGGCCGGACGTCCAGAGAACGTCAGACGTCCGGAGGCACAAATAGGTTCGGACGTCCGACAGTCATCGAACGATCGGCCGCTGTGAAAATGTGAGCCACAACCCAGTGTATAGGATACGGACGTCCGAGCAGGGCCGAACATCCGGAGCACGGACGGCCGGAGGGTCCGGACGTCTGTAAAAATGCTTCTATTGTGAGAGTGTTGGACGTCCGGAGAGTTCCAGACATCCGTAGAAATGCTTCTGTTGTGGAACGTCGGACGTCCGGAAGTGGTCGGACGTCCGGGCAATCAAGAAGGACCGGACGTCCGTAGAACACCGGACGTCTGAAGGCAAGGTATAGAAATAGTAGCTTTTGAGCAAGTTTTTCACTAGATCCATCGATCCCCTCCTAATAGTGCGGGATCCCTATACTCAAGAACAAACCATAAATGAAGTCAACATCTTGTATCTCCATTCTTGAGTTATATGCTTTTTGTCCCTAGTCATGATCCATGCACACGGTCTTTGAAACATAATCCTGAGATATACTTGATAAACATGATTAGTCCCGAGCATATGTGTTGTCATCAACATCAAAATATGATTAAGGGCATGATTGCACTTTCAATCTCCCCCTTTTTGGTAGTTTATGACAACTCATATGCATACTCATAATAGTGATCGGAAAAATCATATGCATACTCATAATAGTGATCGGAAGTATTTGTTGTGGAGCTCAATAACCATAATTAAGAATGAGTAGCGAGCGAGCTCCCCCTCAAAGTGATACTATAGATACTACTAAAAAATGATGAGGGCTCCCCCCCAAAATGATGCCTCCAGTATAACCAAATCTCATAAACACGATAATCAAGAGTTAAACTTCATATAGATTCATCACATGTAGATCCACCAAATCTCAGATTCAACAAACTCATAGATTCAACAAACTCATAACATAGGTTCAGTACAAGCGAAAACATAACCATAACAATAAGTTTGATTACATAATGAGCTAGACAAACATGCATATAGAGCCTACTCCCCCTTTGGCATCAAGTATCCAAAAAAAGAACTAGGGGGAAAACATAATAGCATTAGAGATCATCCTCATCATCATCATCATGAACACCACTGCCACCAGCCTCGTCGAAGAAATCAGCCCACTCAGGACCGGAGGGAAAACCAAAGTCAGAAGGGGGGTCTGCAGGAAGATGCTCATCATCACTCACATCATACACTCCTGAGTCTCTCAGACGAGCCTTCAGAGCGTTCTTGGAAGTGACCATGTGAGTGACCACATCGTGGTGTTGGGAGCAATGGTAGGTGAACATCTTCATCATGGCTGAGTGAGCCTTCCCAAGAAAACGAGCAATGCGCCCAAAGGGGGGCAGCACTGGAAGGAGGATGGGTAGCATGAGAAGGAAAACTAGCGGCGGTGCGACTAGCAGTAGCGGGAGGGGGAGGAACATGATCAGCCGCCATGTGAGCGGGAATGACCCATCGCTCATGTACATGAGTGCGGGCAATGGGAAAGGGAGCTACACTTTCGATAAACGCCTGAATAAAAGGTGCATGAGGAAAAGCCCTCTTGTGCTGGAAGCTAGCAAGGCGGATCTCATGCCATAGAAAGTGTGGAACATTGATCTTCCCTTTAGGAGATGTGAAGAGGCGATGCATGAGATCAATGCAGTAGCTGCTGCAGGAGCCCTTGTCACCCATCTTGGGATAGATGGTGCGGATGATACACTGATAAATGATGTTGAATGGAAAGCGCCAAATGAAGACTTGGTTTAGACCCTTTTGTTTTTTAGTGGCAGACAAAGTTGATATGGGTCTAAGGAGATCCGCACAGACCGCAATGCCCTTGGGCTTATGGTTGGGGTCATCCTTGTGGATTTTGAACCCAGTGTCAGGAAATCCAAGGGCAGTGACAAACTGAGCATAAGATGTTGTGAGTGCAGTGTCGGAGGTCATCCATGTGACAATGTTATCAGGAGCAAAGTAACATGTGGCATAAAACTGATGGATGGCAGCGTGGTTAAAATCATGTTGAAAGGCGAATGGAGCAGCTAGATTGGACGACTCAATGAGCTCAATGGCTCCCGGATATTTCTCCGGATGAGTGCGAATGTGCTCAAGATCAATGCAAACATGAAGTGACAAGCCCTTAGGGATGACAATCGTGGTGAAGATGTCGGCTTCGACATTTGTGCGAAAGCGACTATCCTGAGAATCCCTAACAACAGTAAATTGATCTACATCACGACACAACTTAAGATATGAAGTTTTGGGCACCTCATTGAAACGCTTAACATGATGGCCGAGTGGCAGTGGAGGCTCAATTGAGATGTGGCGAGCATCACCATGGGGTTGCACCGGAGGAGGAGGAGGGTGAAAGGTTGGAACGACGAGTGCCCGGCTTGGGTGCAGCGACGCGAACACCAACCATCGGGGACGGATCCACCTCCTCAAGCTCATCCTCAAAGTCCGACCCCTTCGAGGAGGAATCACTGGACGAGCTGGGAGGACGAGCGGCACGTTTCCGAGGGCGATCTTCCTCCTGGGAGTCGCGGAGCCACCACGACGAGAGGGATGAGCCGGCCCTCCGGCGACTTGCTTGCGAGCTGAGTGCTTGGACCGAGGCATCGTGACCTAGGGGAGAAGAAAGGTACAGATCAACACCCCTCCATAGATCAGGGTGAATGCATGAGGGGGGAAGGTTGTGCCCTACCTTGAAAGGAAGAACATGGAGGAGACGAGCGGCGAGCTGGAGCAGGTGGCCGACGGGCTGGACGGACTGGAGCAGCGCCAAGCGGGCCGCAGATCCGCGATGGAGAGAAGCCCCGGCGAGGGGCACGGCAGCGTGCGGCCGCAGTGAGTGGCCACACGGCAGAAGCGGCAGCGGCGGTGGGGAAATTTCGGATCGAGGATGTCGCCAGTTGAGAAACCCTACCGCGCAGTATATATAGGGGCCAGTAAAAACGTCCGGACGTCCAGAGCCTACGGACGACCGGAGTCGAATATGCGTCCGAACGTCCGGGAGGTACGGACGACCGGAGTCGGGACCAACAGAAAGTAGAGGATGACAGAGATGATTCTACGGACGACCGACGGCTCCGGACGACCGGACAGTTTGTAACAGAAAGTTTATTACGGACATCCGGAGTCTTACGGACATCCGTCGTTTCGGCGTCTAGGCCAACTAAGGGAACCAGAGTGGATTTTACGGACGTCCGGAGAGGCCGGACGACCGGTCGATGGTAATCAGAGAGGAATTTACGGACGTCCGGATGCCTACGGATGACCGACATTGAAGAACCACAAGGACGTCCGGAACCTACGGACGTCCAACACCAGAAGTTTGACAGGAGGCAAAGGTGCAAGTGCTGATCATGATGAGGAGAAGGCAATTTTTGTCCATAGTAAAAATTTATTTATGTAGTAACTAATACCCTACCTCACCCAATCATAGCCATATACTACAAGTGGTGGCTAATGCCACAATGTCTGAGTAGACATGACATGACACGGAAAGATTTGAACTTTGAGTGCATAGTCACTACTCCATCATGTTAAAGCACTAGGTCTAGACCCATGGTTACTTTTAGAGTGTTGGTTCTTTTTATGCATTAAGTAGGGTGAGAACATTCATGAATTGAATGTCTCCCCCTAAGTATATGCCTACATCATGACAAGACATTAGATTCATGCATGAATGGGTACTAGATTTCACATAATGTTGTCAAGCTCCAAGATACCAAGTTCACGCCTAAGTCGACAAAACCTTGCTTCATCTAAAGGTTTGGTGAAGATATCTGCTAGTTGAAAATCTGTGCCAATGTGATCAATGTGAATATCTCCCTTTTCAACATGATCTCTCAAGAAATGATACCTAATATCAATGTGTTTGGTGCGGAGATGATCTTTGGGGTTCTCAGCAATATTGATGGCACTTTCATTATCACACAGAAGAGGCACATTTCTATAGGTGATACTGCAATCCTTCAAAGTTTGCCTCATCCATAACAACTGAGTTGCACAACTAGCGGCAGCAATGTATTCAGCTTCTACGGTAGAGAGAGCAATACAATTTTGTTTCTTCGAGGACCAACTCACCAAGGATCGTCCAAGAAACTGACATGCACCAGATGTGGACTTACGATCCACTTTGTCTCCAGCCCAATCCGCATCCGTGTACCCAATGAGATCAAACTTAGCATCCTTGGGGTACCAGAGGCCCAACTTTGGGGTGTGAACAAGGTATCTAAGAATATGCTTAACCGCCTTATGATGACTTTCCTTAGGGAAAGCTTGAAATCTAGCACATATGCATACACTGAACATGATGTCTGGTCTAGATGCACAAAGATAAAGCAATGAACCAATCATAGAGCGGTAAATGGACAGGTCGAAAGGAGTACCATTTGTGTCTTCAGTGAGAGTAATTTTGGTTGGCATGGGTGTCTTGCATGGACTAGCATCAGACATACCAAACTTTTCTAGAATATACTTGAGGTACTTTGCTTGAGATAAGAAAATTCCTTCTTGAAATTGTTGAATTTGAAATCCGAGAAAGAACTTCAAATCCGTATTGAGTGACATTTCAAAATTCTTGGTCATTGAAGCCACAAACTTCTTGCACAAATGAATGTTAGGAGAACCAAAAATGATGTCATCTACATAGATTTGGCATAGGATCAAATCACCCTTGTCCCTCTTAGTAAAAAGAGTGGGATCGATCACCCCTCTCACAAAACCATCATCGACTAAAAACTTCTTTAGATGATCATACCAAGCATGAGGTGCTTGTTTGAGGCCATACAAAGCCTTATGAAGTTTATACACATAGTCTTTGTGAAAGGGATCAACGAACCCGGGTGGTTGTGACACATATACTTCTTCTTGTAGAGGACCGTTAAGGAAAGCACTCTTCACATACATTTGATGTAATGTAAAACCATTGAAAGTGGCATAAGCAAGTAAGATGCGAATGGATTCAAGACGGGCAATGGGGGCAAAGGTATCACCAAAGTCCAAACCTTCAACTTGTGAGTACCCTTGTGCCACTAACCTTGCCTTGTTGCGGATGATTACACCATTTTCATCTTGCTTGTTCTTGAAAATCCATTTTGTTCCAATGACGTTGTGCTCGGTAGATGGCCTCTTGACTAATGACCACACTTGGTTGCGTTCAAAACTGTTCAACTCTTCTTGCATAGCAACTAGCCAATCGTTTTCCATCAATGCCTCTTGTACCTTGAGTGGCTCAATACTAGACACAAACGAGAAGTGAGCACAAAAGTTTGTCAAATGTTTATGAGTGACTCTACCTTCCAAGATGCCGGTGAGGATTTTGTCAACATCAACACGACCGGCCACTCGAGGCATGATGGAGGTGAGGGTTTCACGAGGTTCAACTTCATGTCCATCATCCACATCTTCAACATATGGATCATTCACGTGTGGAGGAAGATCTTCTTGTTCATATTGCATTTGTTGAGGTTCATCATCAATGACTGGAATTTCTTGTTCTTGATGATTATCATTAAGAGAGACTTGATCATCCTCTTCAACTTGGGCTAAGGGTATCGGTTGAATAATAGGAGCTTGCGGTGGTATGGATGTTGAAGTAGTTTGATGATGTGTGAGACCTCCATCTTCTTCTTCATCATCATGAGGTTCTTGTTCCATAGGAAGAAGTGCACCAACACCCATGGTCAAAATGTCTTGAGAAGAATCTTCTTCACCTACATCACTTAGATCAACTTGCTCCCCATGGGAGCCATTAAATTCATCAAACACCACGTCACAAGTTTCTACAACACATCCATTGGATTTGTTGTAGACTCTATAGGCATGAGAGTTTGATCCATAACCAACAAATATAGCCTCAATTGTTTTGGATTGAAATTTTCCTAACCGTTCTATTTTGTTGAGGATGAAACATTTGCACCCAAATACACAAAAGTACTTGACATTTGGCTTGTTTCCATTTAGAAGCTCATATGGAGTCTTTTCCAATATAGTGCGGAGGAAGAGCCGGTTTGATGCATGGCATGCGGTATTGACAGCTTTGGCCCAAAAACTATGTGGTGACTTGTATTCATCCAACATGGACCTTGCCATCTCTACAAGTGTATGGTTCTTCTTTTCGGCTACACCATTTTGCTGAGGAGTGTATGGAGCTGAATATTGATGCTCAATCCCTTCATCACTAAAAAATTCTTCTAAGGTATAGTTCTTGAACTCAGAGCCATTGTCACTTCTTATTGCCCGGATTTCTTTGTCAAACTTGCGTTGGGCTTGCTTGGCAAAATCAATGAAGGTGATCTTCATTTCGTCCTTGGACTTGAGGAAGAACACCCATGTATATCTTGAGTAATCATCAACAATGACAAGCCCATACTTTTTCCCACCAAGACTATCCCATGAAGGAGGCCCAAAAAGATCCACATGAATAAGCTCCAGGGGCCTTGAAGTAGATACTATGTTCTTGGGTGGGTGCTTTGATTGATGTTGCTTCCCGGCTATGCATCCACTACACACATGATCTTTCTCAAAAGAGACATTGGTTAGTCCAAGGATGTGATTCCCCTTTAAGAGATCTTGAAGATTTCTCATGCCGACATGGGCTAGCCGGCGATGCCATAGCCACCCCTTGTCAGCCTTGGCCATTAGACAAGTTGCATGGAATGTGCTCTCTTTCGATAAATCAACCGTGTAAAGGTTGCCATCCAACTCTCCAACAAAAGCCACTTCGAGAGTATCTCTCTTAAAGACTTTCACATCCGTTAGTCCAAAGAGTGTATCATAACCAACAGAAGCCAATTGGCGAACAGAAAGCAAGTGGTATTTAAGGGATTGGACAAGCATAACATTTGCAAGAGACATGTCGTTTGTGATAGCCACCTTGCCCAACCCGAGTACCTGTCCTTTTGAACCTCCACCAAACACAATGCTCATGAATGGTTGAATAGCTTCCATGAAATCGTAGAGCAATTTGCTATCTTCGGTCATATGATTTGTACATCCACTGTCAATCACCCATTTCACTCCACCGGAGAAGCTTACCTACACACAATTAGGACTTGGTTAGAGGCACCCATTTTGCAATGGGACCTCTCAAGTTAGTTACAAGGGTCTTAGGGACCCAAATAGCATAGAACCGGAATGCATTTCGAGGACCAACAAATTTTGCAAAGACTTCTCCATCCTTAGTCTTACGAAGTACATAGGAAGGAGGCATGAACTCTTTAGGCTTGTTGAGAGTGGGCATGCCCCTTGTGGCCTTCCCACTCACAACCTTACCTTTCTCCTTGTGCCCTTCTCTTACAAATGTTCCTTTTAGAGGAGTTGTGCACTTTTGGGAGGACGTCTTCTTCTTGCTTATGCTCAGGGCAAACCCAAGTCCCTCTTTGGCAAACACCTCATTGTGTTGGCTCAAAATCTCATCAAGATTCTTTTGCCCTTGAGCACATGTCATGAGACCTTTCTCAGTTTGAGCCTTGAGAAAACGATTTTCCTCAACAATAGATGCTAGATCACTACTAGAGTTAGTAGTACAAGCATCAACATTTATAATAGGGGAAGAGTAAGCCTTGGCTAAAGTTTCAAGATAAGTAAGTTTGAGCGTCTCAAAACTCTTTCTAAGAATGGTGAGCTCTCCTTCCTTAGTCTTGAGAGACACGGATAGAAGCTCACAATCCTTAGATAGAGAAGCATGAGACTTCACAAGCTTACTTTTATCATTCATTAACTCTTCGCAAGAGTCAATAGCCTTTTTCAAGGAGGAAAGATCATTAGTGTGAACATCAATATTTGCACCAATTTTTAAGCATAGTTCATCATTTCGTGCTTCCTCATATTGGACTTTCCGCTCAAGGATTTCACACTTTTCCTTTTCCTCGGTGACGAGGGTTTCGAGCTCCTTCATGGTGATGGTGTGCTTACTCACCATCTCCATAAGCATACGAAACATAGTGAGTTTCTTTCCTTTGAGGGAGCACATGAACTTATTAAGTTTAGCAATCATAGGGTCATCTAGATCATCATCCTCATAGCTATCCTCCGCATCAAGATACTCATCACTAGGAGTAGAAGGTGTGAAAAGAGGAGGATTTGATCGTGGAGTTACCTTTACCTTGTCAGAAGAGCTCTGGTCCTCTCCTTCTTCAACCATGGCCTTTGCCATTAGGCACTTGTGAGCGTTGCCCTTGTAGTCTTTCATGTAGTTGTAGGTGACCACGTCACCACTCTTGTTTACTAACCTCAACGTGTTTTGAGAGTCTTGAGCAACTCCGGCAACACCACTAACATCATCCGGATCAGATTCTTCTTGAGCAACCATTGCCTTTCCATCTCTCTTCTTGAGCTTGGAGTTCAAAGGATTTGGCAACTTCTTCTTGGGAAAGGTCTTGGGAAACCTTGGTTTATCTTCCCTCTTCTCATAAGGGCACTCGTTGGAGAAGTGATTGGTTTCTTCATAGTTGTAGCATTTTCTTACTTTCTTCTTTTGAAATCTTCCCTTGAATTTTCCCGCGCTAAACTTCTTGACAAAAAGAGCCATGTCTTCATACAAAGGGCCCTCGTCGGATTCAATCTCATTACCATCTTCATAATCATCATCATCTTCTTCTTCTTCTTCACTTTGCTCATCTTCACATACTTGCTTGGCCTTCAATGCAAGATTGATCTTTGATGATGGGGAACCATGCATGGCAAGATGTTTTGTGGCATTAGCCTTTGACTCTTCAAATAGTTGGAAGGTGGATATGATGTCATCTGTAGTCATTTCCTTGAAGGTATGGTGTTGTCTTATGTCCCACACCATTTGATGATGATATGGAGCAAGAGCATGAAGTAACTTATCCACAAGAAACCTCTTAGTCATGTTGAATCCATCTTGTGTCTTGTCACACTCACATGACTCAATATCCGCAGTGAGAGTCATGAGACGCTCAAGGAGTTGATTGGGGGTTTCACCTTTTTCCATACAAAAGTTCTGCAATTTCCCCTTTGCATTTTCATATTGAGCACTCCGGAGGGTAGAAGTGCCAGTCCTGGATCGTATAATACTTTCCCATAGTTCCTTGGCACTTCTGATGTGTATGAACGGTCTCCTTTGCTTTTCATCCATACCTCTCCTTATACACATGATTTCCGTGTCATTGAGGTTCTTGTCATATATTTCTCTTGGTGTGGGGTTCTTTGGATCAACCACATGATAACCATACTCTATGATCTCCAGCATCTCATCGTTTCCATGTCGAAGATGATCCTGCATAGCAACTCTCCACAAAGCAAAATCGGAAGTAGCACTAAGTAAAGGAGGTTTCCCTTGAGGATTATATCTTGGTTTCTCAACCTGAGGTCTTGCATAAAGCCAAGGAACACTGGCGTGTTCATTGCTAGGAGATTGTTGACCAAGTGATGATGTAGGCACGGTTGGCCTCGAACTCACACCACTTGAGTGTGGTGCAAGCATCGCGGACAACGTGGCTAATCTCAGTTGGACCAAGGCCTCAAGAGAAGCATCATGCTCCTCTTTTTGCTTAGCAAGGGCCCGTTCTAGATCCTGAGACGTAAAGGACTTGACTTCAGAAGAAACCTCGCCTTTGTCCTTAGGATCTACAATCACGGGAGTCCCATCTGGGTTCATCTCGCTCTAGGGTGGTTAAGCCACAAGAATAGAGCACGAGGCTCTGATACCAATTGAAAGGATCGAGATGGACCTAGAGGGGGGTGAATAGGTACAATTACAAATTTTAATTATTACTTGGCAATTTTAGGCAATAATGCGGAATATGAAGATCAGCCTAACAATTGCACGTGAGCACAAAGTACTAATAAAACAACATAAACACGTAAGTAGGCAAGCACAATATAATGTACGTAAGTGTAAAGAGACAAGTAGCCACAAGTAGAGAGTTAGGGTTAGGAATAACCGCAACTCCGGGAGACGAGGATGTATGCCGGTGTTCACTTCCTTGGAGGGAAGCTAGTCACCGTTAGAGAGGTGGATGTTACCACGAAGGCACACCAACGCCACGAAGGCTCACCCTATTCTCCCTTTGAGACAACACCATGGAGGCGTTTCTCAACCACTAGTGGTAGACCTTGGGGTGGTCTCCAAACCCTCACAAACTTTTCCGAGGGTAATCACAAAGTTCGATTCCTCTCCGAATGACTCCTACTGCCTAGGAGTCTCCAACCTCCAAGAGTAACAAGAACGATGGGGAAAAGCTCAAAACTTGCTCAAGTCACGAATTCCTTTGGTGCAAAGAAGGGGAAGGAGTGGATCTATCACTTGATTGGAGAACTTCTCTCAAATGCTCCTAGAACACTTGGGAATCTAGGATTTGGTGTGGATGAATGAGAGAGAGAGTGAGGAGTGTTCTTGATAGGCTCAAGGTGAATGGTCAACCTTATCCCGTAGAAGGGAAAGGTATATATATAGGTGGTGGGTAAAAGTGACCGTTTTGGGTACAGGATGGGCCGGACGTCCGGAGAACGTCGGACGTCCGGAGGCACAAATAGGTCCGGACGTCCGACGGTCATCGGACGACCGACCGTGTGAAAATGTGAGCCACAACCCAGTGTACAGGATACAGACGTCCGAGCAGGGCCGAACATCCGGAGCACGGACGACCGAAGGGTCCGGACGTCCATAAAAATGCTTCTGTTGTGAGAGTGTCGGACGTCCGAAGAGTTCCGGACATCCGTAGAAATGCTTCTGTTGTGGAACGCCGGACGTCCGGAAGTGGCCGGATGTTCGGGCAATCAAGAAGGACCGGACGTCCGTAGAACACCGGACGTCCGAATGCAAGGTATAGAAATAGTAGCTTTTGAGCAAGTTTTTCACTAGATCCATCGATCCCCTCTTAATAGCGCGGGATCCCTATACTCAAGAACAAACCATAAATGAAGTCAACATCTTGTATCTCCATTCTTGAGTTATATGCTTTTTGTCCCTAGTCATGATCCATGCACACGGTCTTTGAAACATAATCCTGAGATATACTCGATAAACATGATTAGTCCCGAGCATATGTGTTGTCATCAACATCAAAATATGATTAAGGGCATGATTGCACTTTCAGCAGGGCTTCGCCAAGCACTACGGAAACTAGACAGAGGATAAACTAAAGGGGACGGGGTTGCCGGCACACGGCTTGGTGAATCTTGATGTGTCTTGGGTGCTAGCCCTGCTAGCCCTGCCCCTCTATTTATATGTTGAGCCTTGGGGTCGAAACTTGGAGTAAAAGCCTCCTCAAAGTCGGTTTTGCCCGCAAGAAAGAGTCTTTCTCGGACTTCCAGGACCAGACGCCACAATCCTTGGCATCTGGCCCAGACACCATGGGCCTCGGTGTCTGGCCCAAGGCCAGACGCCAGGGTCTCCGGCGTTTGGCCCCCTAGCCTCCACAAAACTCCTTTTGCACCGACTTCAAGCCCAGTGGGCCTTACCCCCTTGGCCTAACCATATCATCTTATATATCAATCTTTACCTCTGGACCATTCCAGAGCTCCTCGTCATGTCCATGATCTCATCTAGGACTCCGAACAACATTCGGTCACCAACATACATAACTCATATAATACTATATCGTCAACGAACGTTAAGTGTGCGGACACTATGGATTCAAGAACTATGTAGACATGACGGATACACCTCTCTGAACAATAACCAATAGCGGAACCTAGATGCCCAGATTGGCTCCTACATATCCTAAGAAGATCTTTATCGGTCGAACCTTTATGACAACATACGTAATTTCCTTTGTCTATCGGTATGTTACTTGCCCGAGATTCGATCGTGGTATCTTCATACCTAGTTCAATCTCGTTGCCGAAAAGTCTCTTTACTTGCTCCATAATACATCACCTCGTGACTAACTCCTTAGTCGTTTGCTTGCAAACTTATGATGTGTATTACCGAGAGGGCTCAGAGATACCTCTCCGATACTCGGAGTGACAAATCCTAATATCGATATATGTCAACCCAACAAACACCTTCAAAGATACCTGTAGAGCATATTTATAATCACCCAGTTATGTTGTGACGTTTGATAGCACACAAGGCGTTCCTCCGGTATCTGGGAGTTGCATAATCTCATAGTCAAATGAATATGTATTTGACGTGAAGAAAGCAATAGCAACAAAACTGAACGATCATTATGCTAAGCTAACAGATGAGTCTTGTCCATCACATCATTCTCCTAATGATGTAATTCCGTTATCAAATGACAACCCATGTCAATGGTTAGGAAATCTTAACCATCTTTGATCAACAAGCTAGTCTAGTAGAGGCTCACTAGGGACACGGTGTTTGTTTATGTATTAACACATGTATTAAGGTTTCTGATCAATATAATTCTAGTATGAATAATAAACCTTTATCATGAATAAGGAAATATAAAATAACAACTTTATTATTGCCTCTAGGGCATATTTCCTTCAAAAAGTTGGATAGGCTGGCCCTTATGAAAGGACTATATAACCCCCAATAGAGGTTGATACAATAGTTAGGAAGTAAATGGGAATTATCTGATTGTAATTTTGCGAATCTTGTGCATATGTGTCTCAGGCATATGAGCGAACTTGGTTTGGCGAGCAAATGACAATGATCCTATTAGTGGTAGTTGTAGCTATTCTGACAGTTCGCTAAAGACCTGTGCGTAATTGACAGAAAACAGTTTCAGCTGAGTGATACTTCACAAACGTATTTATATTTTTTGTTTTGTGCATGCTACATTCAGATCATTTATACAATTATACATGCTTTTGGTGCACATTTATATTATTTTTATTGGACACCACTAGGCATGGGACTAATAATTTTTGGCTGCTATCAAACTAGTGGTACCGTCCGATAAAAAACATCATAAATGTATGATGTAATAGTTAGGCTCTACGTGAGTTAATTTGGTTCATTAATTGATTGCTCCGTCATAACTCTTCCCGCATCCATCAGCCTGGGTTGTCACCTTAGAGCAAGTACAATAAACTTATGTAAGAGCATCTCTAGCAGACTCCGTAAAACATCGCGATCCGCAAAATAACCGTCAAAATATGGGTCGGTGCGGAAAATTCTGCCCGAGCAGACCCCGCAAACGCGTCTGACCCGTAAAAGTTTTTGTGGGGCATGAAAAAGATCGACCTCTGCCTTCAGATTCATGGGGTGGGAGGCCGACCGGAGCTCGCCCCTTATCCGCAACGAGATTTGGCGCGAGGGAAATTTCTGTGTGGCCGTTCCCGCTCCCCCTCCTCCTAGGCCACGATTGCCCCGCCACCGCACGCTCTGGTCCGTCTTCCCTGCCATTCTTCGCCGCCATGGAAGCCTCCTAGCCGTCCCCCGTCACCGTGGAGGTCGCGCACGCGCAATCCCCTCCAGCGGATTTCGTCGCCGGCCATGTCGCCCCTGTCGTCGCCCAAGGTGAGCAAGGTTTCGGGTGTGAAACATAAGAAGGTTCCTACGAAAAGGATTGCGCCTTCGTCCACTCCCTCCGCCCCGGCGAGATGTTCCCCGACAATGTTGTTCAACGGCGCTGCTTCCACCGCAGGCAAGGTGTTCGATGAAATGGCCGGAAGGTATGCATCTTTGATCCCTTGTTCTTGCTTCGCTTTTCGCCATTGTGGTAGCTCGTGACTTGATTTTACTCAATGTAGCGGTGGTTCGAACAATGCCACTGCCGAGTTCGTGAACTTGTTAGACACCAACGTCATCGACATCGATCAAGCCCCATTCGCTGATTTTGGTTACAATGAAATGGAGGGTGGCGTGGATGACCACGGTGATGAAGATGAAGTGGAGGAGGTAGATAAGGGGGCGTATGAGAAAGCGCAAGCAAAAAAAGCGTGAGATCGAAGAACTACATGATCTTGGAAGATCAAATCTTGATCAAGACTTGGAGTGCGGTGCCTCTTGATGCTTGCACGGTACATCTCAAACCTCCAAGAGATATTGGCAAAGAATCGAAGATCAATACTTCCGCATGATGGTCAAGCATCCCAATAGGACACCACGGACCTTTAGGTCACTCCAAGGTTGTTGGGACGTGATCAAGCCAATTTGTAGCCGTTGGGCAGCTTGCTTGGAACAAGTTCGCAATGCACCTCCAAGTGGAACCGTGGAATCCCACTATGTGAGCTCGTTTTCACGTCCCAAGTTGTGCACATCATTTGCATCATATGAAGTGATTGCATCATTTGACTTTGTTTTAATTGTGTAGGACAAAATTGCCCAACAAAGATACAAAGACATGGAAGCTTCCGAAGGCAAAAAATTTAAACTAGAGAATTGTTGGGATATGCTCAAAGAGTGCGACAAGTGGAAGTTGATTGACAAAGGATCCCCACCGAAGAGAGGTTCACGTACAAACATGGATGAAGATGAAGATTATGATGTCCCAAAAAACTTGAACAAGCCCGATGGTGACAAGAAGACAAAGAAGAAGATCAAGAGGGAACACGAAGCATCAAGCTTGCGAGACAATATAGATGCCATGGTGCAATCAAATAAGTTGATGTTAGCGAAGACATTGGAAACAAAGAAAGAGTTGGCCGAGAAGAAGGCACGAGAGAAGCAAGAGAAGTGGCAATTGCAAGGACGAGGGGCTGCGCAAGGCGGCCATTGAGGAGAGAAGAGCACGTGCCTCTAAGAACAAAGCCATGTCCAAGCTTCTTGCCAAAGAGAATAAGATCATGACATTGAACCGCAATGACATGGACGACATCACCAAAGAATGGCATGATATGGCAAGGAGAGACATCTTGAAGAGGAGGATGCTTGCGTCGGCCTGTGCATGTTACAGTGCCGCCGATGTTTTCTCATGGGGATTTGGAACCAATGTCACCGATGCATTCAGTGCGCCCGCCGATGATTTTGGTGCCTGAGTTGGAACAAGTGCCGACGATGGATTCGGGGGCGGCGATGACCTCTATGGAGGTGGTGCAGAGTGAAGAGCGACCAAGATGATGACCGACGTGGTCGTCCGCATGAAGTCCTTTTGTGTTTGTCCTGCAAAACTATGATTTTATTTGCGCGCGACAGAACATGAGCTTGTTTCCTGCTTCATTCGTTCATACACTAAGTTCAAGGCATGATACAAAGTTATTTTCTTCCAAACCCCCAATAGTACGTACACTGCTTCTAAGTTAATATCATATGTTTCCTATAGATTGTAGACTTGCTTCTCTTCACGTGTGATCGTCTTCATTGTAGGGAAGATCCAGGTGTCATCACACTTCTAGGTGTATATGCATCGGTCGCTTCCACGTATGCTTCCATATATGTCTCCAGCGGTGCCCAACTGCTTGAAGCATACATCACCAAATATATGGAAAATATGAAGCATGATGATAGTGTTTAAATGCAAACAATGCTCTTGACAATATAAGAAAAAATATATAAGAAGTAGAAGTATGTTTCTATTGTCCTAAACTATCTTGACCTAAGAAAACATATAGTGAAGTTAAGAAGCATGGACATTAAGAAGCAACCATCGATGCAAACAATCTGGAATGTCGAAGCACATAATGATGCTTACAAAACATGGATAGCTGAAACATCAAATTGAGAATAATGAGTGCAATACCTTTGATTCGGACCAGCTGGCGATTCATGCAATGCAATACCTTTTGATTCAGAGGCGTGACTTCGAAGAGTGAAAAACAAAAGAAGCATGTTTGTATTGCCATAAACTATCTAGACTGAAGTAACTCATACAGTATGTCACGAAGCAAGGATAAATCAAAGCATGTGTTAGTGTTATCTCAATATAACTCACGTGTTGGAAGTGTAGAAATTTAGAATTGGAAATCAGGGATTTTTGCCGCCAACATGTGGGTGCATATTCCTGTGATCTACCAAACAATTTCACTGGAACCGATTGGTGGTTTTGTGAGCTTATACACATTAAGTCTGCAAGAATACCGGGATCGATTTGGGAGGAAACAAAACCGAGCAAACTACACTAGGTAGGTGCGGGATTAAGGGGGATTTGGGCGTGTGTGTGTTTTCGTAGATAGAGGGCGGTTGGAACAGGATGTTTTTGGAGGAGGGTTCAAGTCCTGGTGCTTGCATTATTTCTTGATTTATTTGTGGATTTTCGTCGATGCGTTTGCAGTGGCAGGAGACATTCCCGTCGACGACGAGGTGCCTACGGTGACTTCGCAAATCTTAAAATGATATGCCGGCTCAGTCTCTCGAAGGTGTTCATAGGGATAGGGTGTGCGTGTGTGCATTCATAGGAGTGAGTGTATGCGTGTATGTATGAGCGCTTGCGTCTGTACTGTGTTTAAAAAAAACTCTACAAGAATACCGGGAGCGATTTGGGAAGAACAAAACCGAGCAAACTAGACTAGGTAGGTGCGGGATTAAGAGGGATTTGGGCGTGCGTTTTTTTCCGAGATAGAGGGCGGTTGGAACATGATGTTTTTGGAGGCTCTCAAACCTTGCGATGGAGAGGAATTTGAAACCCCTTCGCTTCATCCGGATGCACGCAGCCGCGTGAGCGACCGCCTCATGCGCCGTTCGATCACGCTTCATCACACGGTGGACACTGCCTGTTTACCAGGCGTATGGCCATCTGTGGTGGACCCACCCACCGCTCGATCTCCTTATCCAGCCACGGGCTCGTTTTTAGCCACACGTCTCTCTCCTCTCTCTCTCTCTCTTTTGCTCTATCCATGGGATTAGGTCCGCCATGGATGGCCTCTGTGAGTTCCCTCAAATGAAATCTCAGGTAACTAAACGGTGCTCCTACCGGCTGGGGTAGCCCTGCAGCTGCAGCAGGGCACCTTTGCTGTTGCGGCATGAGCTGTGTGTTGCAACAGAGGCTACGATGGGGTCTTGGCCGCGACGACGTGCTACGACCACTTGTTGTCGATGGAGCGCTGGTGCTGCTAGCTCTGAAATTGTCATGCGTGAGGGACGAGGGGCTCACTGGTGCTGCCACGAGCGGCACCACTGCTACAAAGCATCGCCGGTTGCTGCCACGGTCCTTAGGAATCTGTGACCTGTCATGTTGCGACGCCGCTCACTGGAAGCATCCGGTTGTGCGAGAGGCCGCTCGCCGGTGGGAGCGCCGGTGTTTGCCGGAAGCATCCGGTGCTGTGACACCGCTCGTCGGAAGCATCCGGTTCTGCGAGGCCGCTCGTCGGCGGTGTTCGCCGGAAGCATCCGGTTCTGCGACGCCGCTAATTGGAAGCATCCGGTTATGCGAGGCCGCTCGCCGGCGGGAGCACCGGTATTCATCGGAAGCATCCAGTGCTGCGACGCCGCTCGTTGGCGGGAGCACCGGTGGTGCGAGGCTGCTCGCTGGAAGCATCTAAGGTTGCTAGTCCGCTTGCCGGAAGCATTAGGTGTTATGAGGCACTCGTCGGCGGGAGCGGTCGTGTTCGCCAGAAGCATCCAGTGTTGCAAGGCCTACGACAATGTGCTGCGAGGCCAAGCTATAGGGCCACCGGCGAGGTTGCAGGGCCGCCGGCGATGTGCTGCAAGGCGATGCTGCAGGGCCGCCCGCGGTGCTCAGAGGCAACGTCGCGGGGGAGTGTTAGTGCTGATGCTAGGAACGGTGCTGCAACGCGCTGTGAGGAAGAGGACATCTGGTGCTTGTGTGTTGTGTGCGCATGGAAGGCAGTGTACCAAAGAGATCGGACGGTCGCCATCGAGCGCATCAGACGGCTGTAGGGGCGGCTGTTATTTTGGCTCCTACATGCGGATGGCGCCTAGCACGCACCAAAGGAATTTGACAAGAGAGAATTGATCTAAAGATTAGACTCGCAACCTCGGATGCTTCCGACGAGCAGCCTCGTAGCACCGGCACTCCCGCCAGCGAGCGGCATCGCAGCACTGGATGCTTCCCGTGAACACCGGCGCTCCCGCCAGCGAGTGGCCTCGCATAACCGGATGCTTCCAACTAGCAACGTCGCAGCACCGGATGTTTCCGACGAACACCGCCAACGAGCGGCCTCGCAGAACCGGATGCTTCCGACGAGCGGCTTCGCAACACCGGATGCTTCCGGCAAACAACGGTGCTCCCGCCGGCGAGCGGCCTCTCGCAGAACCGGATGCTTCCAACGAGCGGCGTCGCAGCATGACAGGTCACAGATTCCTAAGGACCGTGGCAGCAACCGGCGATGCTTTGTAGCAGGAGGCGCCGCTCGTGGCAGCACCGGCGAGCCCCTCGTCCCTCGGGCATGATAATTTCAGAGCTAGCAACACCAGCGCTCCACTAACAACAGGTGGTCGTAGCACGCCGTAGCAGCCGAGACGCCATCGTAGCCTCCGTTGCAGCACACAGCTCATGTCGCAGCAGCGAAGGTGTCCTACTGCAGCTGCGGGGCTGCCCACAGCCGGTAGGAGCACCGTTTATTTACCTGAGATTTCATTTGAGGGAGCTCACAGAGGCCATCCATGGCGGACCAAATCCCATGGATAGAGTAAGAGAGAGAGAGAGAGACGTGTGGACGGAAACGAGCCTGTGGCTGGATAAGGAGATCGAGCGGTGGGTGGGTCCATCACAGATTCACAGACGGCCAGACGCCTGGTAAAGAGGCGGTCGCTCGCGCGGCTGCGTGCATCAGGATGAAGCGAAGGGGTTTCCTTATTTTTGTGGATTCATCGTCCACCTGGGCTGTCCACGTGGGCTACGGAGCAAACTCTGCGCAACATGCTCTCTGTTTTTTTCCAACTGTGCACAACCTGTTCAAAGAGAATGATTGGAGAAGAGTGAACAAAAAGCATGCTACCGTTGTCTATCTTTTTTATCTAGAGTACGCAAAGTAAAATGCCTCGTAGCCACACCGTTGTCTGTGTGAATACATTAGTTTGAGCGACAATTAATTCCGAGCACAATTTTTTTAAGGAATACTCCCTCCGTTCCTAAATATAAGTCTTTGAAAACATTTCACTATAGACCACATACGAAGTAAAATGAATGAACTACACTCTAAAATGCATCTATATACATCCATACGTGGCCCATAGTGAAATCTCTACAACGACTTATATTTAGGAACGGAGGGAGTATAATGTAAGTTCTTCGTACTGTTATGACACTTGGCTAATCATTACATTACGCAAACAAAAAAACTATTAAGAAAACCATAGAGGCCGCAGGCATCAAGAAAAGGACGCATTCCATCCAGGACGGTAACAAGATTATTCATCGACCAGATTTGTACAGATGTCAGTTCATTATCCAATCCACGCACGTGCTAGATTGGTGCCAGAATGTAATTCTTGTGCATTCTGCAAGAAAAAGGATATGTACAGAAGAACATGGGAAGGAACTCATAGCAGCATTCAGAGAAGAAAAGCATCACAACGAATATTCTCCCAGACCAGCTACATCGACCAGAGCTACATGGAATCGAGTGTCCACCGTTCATCCAAAAGAAAACAATCGACAAAGCTACAAGGAATCGGCCAGGTCGTCGGCTTCGGCTTCACCAAAACCGTAGGAGCTGAAGTGCTTCACCCTGAACTTCCACTCGCCCTTGGCACCGTCAAACGAGATAAACTCCACTCCCTGCTCCTCAGCCTTCTTCACCAACATCTCCTTGAACTTGTCCAACCTTGGCCCTTGCGTGTACTGCTCACCCGTCTTCTTATTCATGCACTTGATGTTCAGGAGGGTCACCAAAGCAGCTTTGTTCAGGCCCTCGCCAACTGGGGGCTTCTTGCTATCGTCCTTGTACACAATCACTTCACGGTTATTGAATTCCACAATCGACTCCAGATCAAGGCCCCTCACATCAGTTTCTCCCAAGAATTTGATGCTGCCATAACCTTCACGCCCAACAATGAAGTCTACAACCTGACTACAGTAGCCTGGCTCAGCACGTTCTTTGGCAGCAAGCTCCTCTAGACTGGGCTCCATGAAGTAATCTGCCTGGGAGAGCCTAGGCACCATCTTCTCAACAGTAGCACCATTCACATGCCGAGCCACAGCCCCAGGCTCGCTTGATGCAATGTGGATACCATTCCCCACTGTACCAGACCGAGTTGGTGTCATGGCAGCCTTATTGTGCTCCCTCCCAACAAAAGCATCTGTACAGTACCTCAAATCAGAAACAAGCGACAAACAATTTTGCAAGTCTAGGGGAGAAAGAATACCTTTATGTTTGTCATTATCAGTTGAATCCCTTGGAATTGATTGTTGGCCAACCAAACTACGTGAAGGCCACTGGTCTGTTGGACGGATTATCAGACTTCTTGGGTTCTCTCTAGGGATGAAAAAGGCATCCGCTTTTGGTGTTACAGGGGATTCTTCATCATCAGCAAAGAATGGAACCTGAAGGAACAAAAAACAGAACCACACAATTATTTGTCAAACGGCTTTCATAAAAACTCCAATAATAAAGAAATATAAACTAAATAACAGTCCTAACCTTGCCATCAGATGTTGCATTATATTTTCGTGGCAGCAGCTTTATCCTCCTCTGTGACAAATGCCTAGGAACCACCATTGATAATGTTCTGCTCGGAAGGGGCTTCTCAGCAACCTGCAGGGCAGAGTAAATGTTTTTGTCAAGCAAATGACCTTCCTCGTGGCTCTAGTTACCTCAGTAGCACAAACTGCTAATAAATAATACCCTCCTTGCTCATCTCTACTATCCTTCCACTCTACAGAAACTACTGCAAATACTTAAAGATGGTAAAGAAAATACTAACCGGCAAACTTGATATCCCATATTGGATAGAAGGTGAGGATCCACCATTCCCAATGGACATCTGAGGCATTGCTGGAAGGGTCCCAAAGGGATTTGAAACAAGAGTCGGCTGCATTACCATATTGGACTGGCTAGTAGTTCTGCATCAAGAATGCAACAGGCTGTTACAAACTTACAATTTGAAAAAAATAATGCACTAACTACTAAATTCGAAGAAAATAGATGCCAAATCATAATAATTAAGTGATAATAATAGTGTTTCTTAGTATTTATTATCCATGAATACAATTAAATTATGAACCAAGTAAAAACTCTGTGTTCCACTATACAGATAAACAAGAACACAGCAGTGCAAAGCTAGCATATACAATTGACTCACAGGACCATTAAGTAGTTTCTTTCTCTACAAGCCTACACCATTCATCTCCACATTATATATCAGTTTTGTTTGTTACACCATATTTACGTTCACCTCATCTGTACTTCCACCCATAAGAAGGAAAGAATAAATGTACATGCGATAAGTAAATGGAATAGTCATACTGCTGTCCGAATGGAGCCATATTCATCGGGTTGGAAACACCAGAGAATCCACCTGTCAAAGCTTCAAGTGGCATACACACAAAAACTCAAAAAAAAAATGTTAATGAGAAGGAAGCATTAAGTAGTAGGGGTCTGAATACTAACCTGGTTGAGTCTGAGGTTGGAATGAGAACGAGTTTGTAGGTTGAACAGGGGTAGATTGTTGAAATGATGACTTAAAAATGAGCAAAGAGCAACTCGTTATTTGCAAAGCAAAAGATGTAGAAAACAAATATCAAGGATCAATGATTTATGAAGAATAATTATCTAAACAAAATATGGTAATTGCAAGGGAATAGGATGCTTACTGTTTGAAAAGGTGAAGACGTGTTGCCAAACATCCCTCCACCTCCAGTGATTCCGATGTTAGATGTATTGAACATACTGGTGGAGAAAGCTGGAGTGCTTGATTGCTGGTTAAATGAGTGGCCAAATGGCTGCTGCCCCATTGTAGGGGAAGACGTAAACAGCCCAGATGATTGAGTGCTATTACTAGTGGATGACCCAGCATTGAAAGGATTTGGGTTGTTGAATAGTGAAGTAGTGGAATTATTTCCAAATAGAGAAGATGAAGTGTTTGCTGGGAAGGTAGAACCACTTGTTTGTCCAAACGAGGAGGTAGTAGTTGTGGACGATGAAAACGGGTTCGGAGTAGTAGCAAAAGCACTCGAAAAAGGTGAGGGTGAGGGGTTAGTAAATGGATTCACTGGTGCTGGTTGATTTGGTTGGAAACTTGGCTGTGGAGATAAGAAGTTGTTCACTGCTGGAGTTGCAGAAGAGTTTGGTCCACCTGAGGGTTCAAAGTTCAAACATTAAAAATTTCACAACTTAAAATCTAATGATACAAGCAACAAAATAATGGGACATTTGAAATAGAAGTAACATGAGTTCAGTTTAATTGCAATTAAGGGGGAAAAGGACTACAGCTAAGCTATACCAGAAGTCAGAACATAATATCTATCCCAGTTCATAGAAAATAAGAACCATTAGCCGCAGATGTCTAGAAATGAGGTCACATATAAAGCAATAGCATACTACTCGATTCCAGACATTTCCTTTACCTTTGTCCCCACGCTGGTAATCTTCCCACCTCAATTCTTCATGACTCTTCTCTTTGTATGCAGGCATGGCTGATATGGAATCAAGTTTTGCAGCAGGCTGAGAACCACTTGCAGCAGTGTCAGCATCAGGTGTTTGTACATAAGGCTGTATTCTGGTTCCTCCAGATTGACTTCCAAACGTAGTTTGCCCGAATGCTGGTGCAGCTGTTTGCGAGCCTGAAACTCAAAAAAGAAACTGATAAGATAATCCGCAATTACACAACTGCTACAGCACATGGAATGTAACAGTGTGATGCACTCAACACCAAGCCAAAATTATACAAACATAACCAAGTAAGTTGAATATCCAGTGGGGGAACCTACCAAATGGAGAAGTTTGTGCTCCAAAGGGTGAAGTTGTTCCGAAGAGGCTGCTACCAGTTGCAGCTGCTGATTGTCCAAAAGACGGTGAAGAACCAAAACCAAAAGCACTTGCTGGTGTGGTTGAAGTTCCAAAAGCTGGAGCACTACTCACACCAAATGCTCCGGTACCTGAAGATCCAAAACCAGGAGTTGTGGTGGAACCAAAGGGCGTCGAACCAAATGCTGGGGTGCTGGAAGCACCACCAAATAAGGATGTTGATGTTGAGCCAAATGCTGGAGTCGTTGTGGAGCCAAATGCTGGAGTTGTTGTGGTACCAAAGGCCGGCGTAGTTGTGGTGCCAAAAGTGCTGTTGCCAAATGTTGGCTGTGTTTGCTGAAATGTGCTACCAAATGGACTAGACTGGCTAGGAGATGATCCAAACCCACCAAAGCTTGGCTTTTGTCCGAATAAAGATCCTGAAAATTTTGCAGAGTAGAGAGCGTTAAATCGCAAGCCACAAAACAATCGGTCTAAAAAGGAAACGAGAACAAAACAAAAATAGTGCTCCCTCCGTCCCATATGAATATATCGGTTGTAATAACATCCTATATTATGGGACGGAGGTAGTAGCATCTATTACCTTCAGAAACCTACCCTTTATTTCTATGCAGTAGCAAAGGGACAGCATGGAGTAACGAGTTTATAGGGTGACAGTATTTCAAGTCCTAGTCCTACACTCCTACTGATGAAGTAATGAAGGAAATAGTAGTACCGATCATAAACTTCAACTAGTAGCAGCAGTTACTATTTTTAATACTTACAGAGATATTTCAAAGTAAAGCTTTAAACTGTAGTGCTAGATAACACAACCTAAAAGGTTGCTGTAGCACAGCTTTGTTCTGTCTATAATAGTGAGTTGCAAGATTCATTGCCAGATTCTTCTTTGATATTTCAAGGTTGGCAATTAAACACATAGCAGGTGCAAGACAGGTAAAGATTCAGTAAATGCAGCATAACAAATGTGTTCCAAGTTGCAGAAGAACAGAAATTAAATGCTGAGATTGTGAGAATGGTACAAACCACCGCCAAAGTTGTTAGAGGATGTGGCGCCAAACGCGGGGGCTGGCGATGTACCAAAAGCTGGCGTGGAGCTCCCAAACGGAGAGGAGGACGGGGTGCCAAATGCAGGTGTGGATGGCTGGCCAAAGGCGCCGGTCGATGTAGCACCAAACGCGGGTTGCTGGCCGAAGGCGCCAGTGGATGTAGAGCCAAACGCAGGGGTGGATTGCTGGCCGAAGGCGCCAGTGGACGTAGCGCCAAAGGCCGGGGCAGACTGCTGGCCAAAGGCGCCAGTGGACGTGGCGCCAAAGGCCGGAGCGGATGGCTGGCCAAAGGTGGAGGTAGCGCCGAAGGGCGAGGTGGTCCCTGTTGGCGCCCCGAATGCGGGGGTCGGGCTGCCGAAGGGTTTGGGCGCGAAGGGATTGTTGGTGGTGGTGCTGGGCTGGCCAAAGCCCTGTTGGGTCCCGAAGGGGTTGGTTGAGGTCTGCCCGAAAGGGCTGGCGGACGACTGCCCAAATGCTGCAAAAAAAGGATGATCAAACAGCAGGTTAGCAACCATGGCGGCAATAACTAACTTTCATAGGCAAAACTGGAAGAGTACAAGTAAACAATGGTAACTGAAATCTGTAACCGCAAGCGAAACAATGATATGCCCAGGCAGAAAAAGTTGATGGATGGTTTATCAACACTGTAGCGCGAAAGCATTATTATTAGTAACGCATCATCAAATGGGGGATCTCGACTGCGAAACCTAGCAGCCGGCCGATCACAGCGGACGATGAGATAATGGCTACTACTAGCAATACCGAGAGCAATCGAGGGAAAGCTACTACTAAGCGCACGGGGAAACCCTACCTAGGTCAGAGGATGGCGTGCGGGGGGAGAGAAGGAGAGGAGGGTGCTTACGATTGCTAGCGCCGAACATGGCTGGTTGATGGTGGTGGTGGCCGCGGAGGAGATGGTGGGCCACCGGACCGTCGGCGGCTGCGGCGGCGGCAGCCGGGGGCGGGGGTGGGGTTGCTTCTCCTTCCTCGCTGTCGATCGATGTGGTGTTGGTGTTGGTTTAGGAGGAGACGAAAAGATAATCGAAAGGCGGAGGGGGGGATCTGGATCTGAGGCTGGAGGGTGGGGCCCCGACGTCTGTGTCTTTGTCCTCTTGGGACCGTGCCGCGGCTCTATATAGCGGGGGAGGATAGCTTAGGAACAACGCCACAAGACAGACACCGGCGGCCAACTGACGCTATTCTCTACCGCGCCGCGTAGCTTACTTTCAACGCCAACAAAGACCACGAAAGGGTTTGCTGGGCCCTCAGGGCTTCAGGCCCATGTACACGTGAATGGAGGAGCTGGGC